>NC_052097.1:10880000-11057500 GCF_015852505.1 Tachyglossus aculeatus | reverse complement strand
GATTGAGCCCCTTCTTTCCTCTCCCCCTCGTCCCCCTCTCCATCCCCCCGCCTTACCGCCTTCCCCTCCCCACAGCACCTGTATATATGTATATATGGTTGTACATATTTAGTACTCTGTTTATTTATTTATTTATTTATTTTACTTGTACATTTCTATCCTACTTATTTTATTTTGTTGGTATGTTTGGTTCTGTTCTCTGTCTCCCCCTTTTAGACTGTGAGCCCACTATCGGGTAGGGACTGTCTCTATGTGATGCCAATTTGTACTTCCCAAGCGCTTAGTACAGTGCTCTGCACATAGTAAGCGCTCAATAAATACGATTGATTGATTGATTGATTGATTGACGATTCAGGTAGCTCAGACACAGTCCCTGTCCCACCCGGAGCTCACAGTCACAGTAGGAGGGAGATCAGGGATTGAATCCCTATTTTACAGTTGAGGAAACTGAGGCACAGAGAGGGTAAGGTCACACAGCACGTAATTGGCAGAGCCGGGATTAGAATCCATATCCTTTTGATTCCCAGGCCCGTGCTTTTCCCCCTAGGCGATGCTGCTTCTATTTCTTCTTCTACTACAGTTGCCAACTTGTACTTCCCAAGCGCTTAGTACAGTGCTCTGCACACAGTAAGTGCTCAATAAATACGATTGAATGAATGAATATAGTGACATCATTCAAACCATTTTCCATTAATTAGCACAACTCTCCGAGGAAGGTGAGGAAATCATTGTATTCTAGTTGGACAGATGAGTAAACTGAGTCAGCCAGTGGAGCCCGAGGATGCTCAGCCGTCATTATCCAAGGCAGCCAAAGGTCAGAGAGCTGGCCTATATCCCCGTTCGGGGGGACTTCGTCCCCGTCACTGAATAACGGCTGCATCCTGACCTGTTCCAGGAGTTCTCATTTCCCAGAGGCAATTTAGAGGATTGATGTGCTTGAAGATCAAAAGAATAAGCTGCAGAACATCTTAAGTGCAGCGGGTATTGATCTCCCCCATCCCTGTTCAACTTCTTCCTGAAATGTTGGAGACGGTAGGTCAGAGGTAATCCATCCTTCACTCCCTCTCGCTTGAAAACGGCAGGTAAAGATGACTCTCCTTAGATCGGGGAGAAACGAGGAGCCAAAGTGAAAGAATTGGCGAGAACGAACTCGAACCTCAAGAAATCTGGCACATGTAAGGAAGGATCTGGAATATCAGACACGACAGATTCAGGGACTCGAATGCGGATGACGGTTCTGTTATCAGTGGCATTTATTGAGCGCTTACTGTGGGCAGAACGTGCCCTGCCCGCCGTGACCTTAATTTTAAGGTCTTGACTGGACGTGAATATAAATCCATAATTTATAATATCGAATTTATAGATTTGTACAAAAGCGTCTTGGGGTTGAGGGCAGGGCGAAGCGTAAACGCCCATAGGCAACAGCTCCAAGCGTGGAGATGACACAGATGGGAGGAGGAACAGGGGAAAAGAGGGTTTCTTAGGGGAAGGTTAATCTCAGCCTAGTCTGTTTTTTCAGGAGAGATGAGTTTTTCTTAGTTCTCGGTTATTATTTTTTTCACGGGACAGGCAACAGTTACAGGTATTACTTGTAGCATGACTTTAGTTCTGAGGAAATAACTGGAGCAAATAAATATCGGTATCACGACAAAGGTGACAGAAAGAGGAACATCTGTCGTGTTGGAATGATTTAGAAACTGTCTCACTCCCATCCATTCCCTCTCTGGGACCATATGTTTGGGAAGATGCTTAATGGGATGCATTTGAAGAGTAAATCATTTTTAATTCATTGTCACCGGTATCGCTTCCGTCCTGAATTGTTCACAGGGATATTTGGGTGCTTGGCTGAAAGGATTCCCTACAGTAGCGCCTGTTCTGTTCAAGTAGTTAAACTTAATGATACAAGTAATAATGATAATTTATTCATTCAATCGTATTTATTGAGTGCTTACTGTGTGCAGAACACTGTACTAAGCACTTGCGAAGTACAAGTTGGCAACATATAGAGACGGTCCCTACCCAACAGTGGGCTCACAGTCTAGAATTTTAAACTGTCTTTTAGACTATGAGCCCACTGTTGGGTAGGGACCGACTCTATATGTTGCCAACTTGTACTTCCCAAGCGCTTAGTACAGTGCTCTGCACACAATCAATCAATCAATCATATTTATTGAGCGCTTACTGTGTGCAGAGCACTGTACTAAGCGCTTGGGAAGTCCAAGCTGGCAACATATAGAGACAGTCCCTACCCAACAGTGGGCTCACAGTCTAAAAGGGGGAGACGGAGAACAAAACCAAACATATTAACAAAATAAAATAAATAGAATAGATATGTACAAGTAAAATAAATGGAGTAATAAATATGTAGAAACGTATACATATATACAGGTGCTGTGGGGAAGGGAAGGAGGTAAGATGGGGGAATGGACGGGGGATGAGGGGGAGAGGAAGGAAGGGGCTCAGTCTGGGAAGGCCTCCTGGAGGAGGTGAGCTCTCAGTAGGGCCTTGAAGGGAAGAAGAGAGCTAGTTTGGTGGATCCCTATGCAGCAGACAAATGGCAGCAAAGCTTGTGACTCCCAGGCCCGTGCACTAACCCTATACAGCAGACAAATGGCAGAAACCTTCTGACTCCCAGGCCCATGCCCTATCAATCAATCAATCAATTGTATTGAGCGCTTACTGTGTGCAGAGCACTGTACTAAGCGCTTGGGAAGTACAAGTCGGCAACATATAGAGACAGTCCCTACCCAACAGTGGGCTCACAGTCTAAAAGGGGGAGACAGAACAAAACCAAACATATTAACAAAATAAAATAAATAGAATGGATATGTACAAGTAAAATAAATAAATAGAGGAATAAATATGTAGAAACATATATACATATATACAGGTGCTGTGGGGAAGAGAAGGAGGTAAGATGGGGGATGGAGAGGGGACGAGGGGGAGAGGAAGGAAGGGGCTCAGTCTGGGAAGGCCTCCTGGAGGAGGTGAGCTCTCAGTAGGGCCTTGAAGGGAGGAAGAGAGCTAGCTTGGCGGATCCCTATGCAGCAGACAAATGACAGCAAACCTTGTGACTCCCAGGCCCGTGCCCTATCGATCAATCAATCAATCGTATTTATTGAGCGCTTACTGTGTGCAGAGCACTGTACTAAGAACTTGGGAAGTACAAGTTGGCAACATATAGAGACAGTCCCTACCCAACAGTGGGCTCACAGTCTAAAAGGGGGAGGCAGAGAACAAAACCAAACATACTGACAAAATAAAATAAATAGAATGGATATGTAGAAGTAAAATAAATAAATAAATAGAGTAATAAATATGTACAAACATATATGCAGGTGCTGTGGGGAAGAGAAGGAGGTAAGATGGGGGGATGGAGAGGGGGACGAGGGGGAGAAGAAAGAAGGGGCTCAGTGTGGGAAGGCCTCCTGGAGGAGGTGAGCTCTCAGTAGGGCCTTGAAGGGAGGAAGAGAGCTAGCTTGGCGGATCCCTATGCAGCAGACAAATAGCAGCAAAGCTTGTGACTCCCAGGCCTGTGCCCTATCAATCAATCGATTGTATTTATTGAGCGCTTACTGTGTGCAGAGCACTGTACTAAGCGCTTGGGAAGTACAAGTTGGCAACATATAGAGACAGTCCCTACCCAACAGTGGGCTCACAGTCTAAAAGGGGGAGGCAGAGAACAAAACCAAACATATTAACAAAATAAAATAAATAGAATAGATATGTACAAGTAAAATAAATAAATAAATAGAGTAATAAATATGTACAAACATATATACATATATATACAGGTGCTGTGGGGAAGAGAAAGAGGTAAGATGGGGGATGGAGAGGGGGTCAGTCTGGGAAGGCCTCCTGGAGGAGGTGAGCTCTCAGTAGGGCCTTGAAGGGAGGAAGGGAGCTAGCTTGGTGGATCCCTATGCAGCAGACAAATGGCAGCAAAGCTTGTGACTCCCAGGCCCGTGCCCTATCAATCAATCAATCAATCATATTTATTGAGCGCTTACTGTGTGCAGAGCACTGTACTAAGTGCTTGGGATAGTACAAGTTGGCAACATATAGAGACGGTCCCTACCTAACAGTGGGCTCACAGTCTAAAAGGGGGAAACAGAGAACAAAACCAAACATACTGACAAAATAAAATAAATACAATAGATATGTACAAGTAAAATAAATAATAAATAGAGTAATAACTATGTACAAACATATATACATATATACAGGAGCTGTGGGGAAGAGAATGAGGTAAGATGGGGGGATGGAGAGGGGGACGAGGGGGAGAGGAAGGAAGGGACTCAGTCTGGGAAGGCCTCCTGGAGGAGGTGAGCTCTCCGTAGGGCCTTGAAGGGAGGAAGGGAGCTAGCTTGGCGGATCCCTATGCAGCAGACAAATGGCAGCAAACCTTGTGACTCCCAGGCCCGTGCCCTATCAATCAATCAATCGTATTTATTGAGCGCTTACTGTGTGCAGAGCACTGTACTAAGCGCTTGGGAAGTACAAGTTGGCAACATATAGAGACAGTCCCTACCCAACAGTGGGCTCACAGTCTAAAAGCGGGAGGCAGAGAACAAAACCAAACATAGTAACAAAATAAAATAAATAGAATGGATATGTAGAAGTAAAATAAATAAATAAATAGAGTAATAAATATGTACAAACATATATACAGTTGCTGTGGGGAAGGGAAGGAGGAAAGATGGGGGGATGGAGAGGGGGGCGAGGGGGAGAGGAAGGAAGGGGCTCAGTGTCGGAAGGCCTCCTGGAGGAGGTGAGCTCTCAGTAGGGCCTTGAAGGGAGGAAGAGAGCTAGCTTGACAGATCCCTATGCAGCAAATGGCAGAAACCTTCTGACTCCCAGACCCGTGCCCTATCAATCAATCATATTTATTGAGCACTTACTGTGTGCAGAGCACTGTACTAAGAGCTTGGGAAGTACAAGTTGGCAACATATAGAGACAGTCCCTACCCAACAGCGGGCTCACAGTCTAAAAGGGGGAGACAGAACAAAACCAAACATATTAACAAAATAAAATAAATAGAATAGATATGTACAAGTAAAATAAATAGAGTAATAAATATGTAGAAACATATATACATATATACAGGTGCTGTGGGGAAGAGAAGGAGGTAAGATGGGGGATGGAGAGGGGGTCGAGGGGAGAGGAAGGATGGGGCTCAGTCTGGGAAGGCCTCCTGGAGGAGGTGAGCTCTCAGTAGGGCCTTGAAGGGAGGAAGAGAGCTAGCTTGGCAGATCCCTATGCAGCAGATAAATAGCACTAAACCTTGTGACTCCCAGGCCCATGCCCTAACCCCATGCAGCAGACAAATGGCAGAAACCTTGTGACTCCCAGGCCCGTACCCTATTAATCAATCAATCAATCGTATTTATTGAGCGCTTACTGTGTGCAGAGCACTGTACTAAGCGCTTGGGAAGTACAAGTTGGCAACATATAGAGACAGTCCCTACCCAACAGTGGGCTCACAGTCTAAAAGGGGGAGACAGAGAACAAAACCAAACATATTAACAAAATAAAATAAATAGAATAGATATGTACAAGTAAAATAAACAAATGGAGTAATAAATATGTACAAACATATATACAGGTGCTGTGGGGAAGGGAAGGAGGTAAGATGGAGGGATGGAGAGGGGGACGAGGGGGAGAGGAAGGAAGGGGCTCAGTCTGGGAAGGCCTCCTGGAAGAGGTGAGCTCTCAGTAGGGCCTTGAAGGGAGGAAGAGAGCGAGCTTGGCAGATCCCTATGCAGCGGACAAATGGCAGCAAACCTTGTGACTCCCAGGCCCGTGCCCTATCAATCAATCAATCAATCCATCATATTTATTGAGCGCTTACTGTGTGCAAAGCACTGTACTAAGTGCTTGTGAAGTACAAGTTGACAACATATAGAAACAGTCCCTACCCAACAGCGAGCTCACAGTCTAAAAGGGGGAGACACAGAACAAAACCAAACATGCCAACAAAATAAAATAAATAGAATGGATATGTACAAGTAAAATAAATGAATAAATAGAGTAATAAATATGTACAAACATATATACATATATACAGGTGCTGTGGGGAAGGGAAGGAGGTAAGATGGGGGGATGGAGAAGGGGATGAGGGGGAGAGGAAGGAAGGGTCTCAGTCTGGGAAGGCCTCCTGGAGGAGGTGAGCTCTCAGTAGGGCCTTGAAGGGAGGAAGAGAGCTAGCTTGGCGGATCCCTATGCAGCAGACAAATAGCAGCAAACCTTGTGACTCCCAGGCCCGTGCCCTATCAATCAATCAATCGTATTTATTGAGCTCAATAAATACGATTGATTGATAGAATAATTGTGTTTCAGCTCTTGCTACGTGCTGAGTACTGTGGTAGATGCAAATAGAGGTGTCTCTGTTGCTGAATTGTACTTTCCAAGCGCTTAGTACAGTACTCTGCACACGGTAAGCGCTCAAATGCGGAGTGAATGAATGAGATAATCAGGTTGGACTCAGTCCATGTCCCCCGGGGGACTCACAGTCTTAATCCCTGTTTCACAAATGAGGCCCAGAGAAGTGGAGCAGCTTGCCCAAAGTCACACAGCAGACAAGTGGCAGAGCGGGGATTAGAAATCATGTCCTTCTGATGCGTAGCAGCTGTTGTACTCTATTCACTAGGCTACACTGCTTCTCCGGCCAAAAGGAGCTACTTCTACTACGTGTAAACACATTTCACACAAACCAACTTCATCCTGTGAGTCTCTGTTAGTTTGTAAAGAGAAGCACTTTAGGCTAGAAGTTGAGTTTTTGGGAGTTTGAGTTCTGATTTGAGGTCATATCAGGTCTCCCAGGGGAGGAACTTCCTCTCCTCATCAATTCCCAAAAGCCCCGTCTTTGTGCCCTATGTTTGTTCTTGTCCAGGGCCAATTTGGGTAGCTGGATCTTGAGCCCAAATCACCATATTTCAGAATTTCTTTTTGGCTTAGAGTTTCATCGACTTTTCCGTGGAAAAGCCCACTATTTTACTGACTGAAAATTGCCGTGGAGTCTCAAATATCTTTTTTTTTCGGCCTCAAAGCTTGTCGTTGTTTTTGTTTTTAAATGTCTTGTGCCAAAGGCATTGTGGCAGATATTGATATAAATACCTGTAATAAGCAGCTGTCTTCCTTGCTTCTGTGGAGCTATCGCTTATCATTCACAATTCGGTATCCTCCTCCTTTTAGCATTATCATTTGTAGATTTTTTTCAGATGTGCTGTATCTTGGTTTGACTATTTTTTCATTAAGGTTTCATACCCTTCTCCCCACTCCTCGCCCCCCCCGCCAAGCATATCTGGGATATTTATTTTAGTCTGGGGAATGCTTGCAAAAAGCTCAAATGAAACAGAGAAACAAATGTAGCGCATTTGCTCTGCATTTGGGGGAAAATGTAGTTTTTGTGACTTGAATAACTTTTCTGTGGCTTTCAAGGGTGTCTTCCCTTGGACATGAACCTGCCAAACTTGACAGACTAGCATGTAAGTAGTGAAAACAGAACAACAATCACATTGTTAATGGGAGGAACGTGCACAATGCAGCAGGGGTAATAATAACAATAATAATGACAACATTTATTAAGTGCTTACTGGGTGCAAAGCACTGTTCTAAGCTCTGGGGAGGTTACAAGGTGATCAGCTTGTCCCACGGGGGGCTCACAGTCTTCATCCCCATTTGACAGAGGAGGGAACGGAGGCCCAGTGAAGTGACTTGCCCAAAGTCACACAGCTGGCGATTGGCAGAGCTGGGATTTGAACCCATGACCTCTGACTCCAAAGCCCGGGCTCTTTCCACTGAGCCGCGCTGCAAGTAGATTTTACTTGCACATAATGTGGTCAAGGCTGCCAGTCATGCAGTGTTTTAGAGAGACCCAGACACACACACACATGAAAAATTGTCATCAAAGATGACAATTGTGTCATCAATGTTTGGTTTTGTTCTCTGTCTCCCCCTTTTAGACTGTGATACCACCGTTGGGTAGGGACTGTCTCTATATGTTGCCAACTTGTACTTCCCAAGCGCTTAGTACAGTGCTCTGCACACAGTAAGCGCTCAATAAATACTATTGATAGATTGAAAGATGGCATCATATTTGAACTCCAAGGACCAATCACCCTAAGAAACTCAGAAAAGCTACACTAAATTGGGTACAGGGCAGTCTAAAGTGGTTAAACCAAGTATTTCCTTAAATTTATATTTGGAATAGCTGAGTACCTGAATTCCAAAGAAAGTAGTTGTCTTAACGTTGATTACGGCCACTAATGTTGGTCCAAGCACTTCTCCTCTCCCGCCTGGATTACTGCATCGGCCTCCTTGCTGACCTCCCTGCCTCCTGTCTCTCCCCACTCCGGTCCATACTTCACTCTGCTGCCCGGATCATTTTTCCTCAAAAACACTCCGGCCGTATCTCCCCACTCCTCACGAACCTCCATGTGTACCTCCTTGTGGAACAGAAGTTCCTTTCCTTCAACTTTAAAGCTCTCAGTCACTTTGCCCCTCCTATCTTGCCTTGCTGATTTCCCACAAGACTCTCACCTACTTTCTGTACCTCGGTGTCATTCATTCATTGTCGTATTTATTGAGTGCTTACCGTGTGCAGAGCACTGTACTAAATGATTGGAAAGTACAGTTCAGCGGTAGGGACCATCCCTGCCCACACTGGGCTTACAGTCTAGGAAGGGGGGAGACAGACATCAAAACAAGTTAACAGGCATCAATATAAGTAAATAGAATTATATATATATATATAATTACATATACATATAATAATATACACACATAAAATTATATATAATATATTATATAATTAATTTATTATATTTTTATGTTATATATTAAATATTATATATTTATTTATATTGTCACCTGTTTACTTGTTTTGATGTTCATTCATTCATTCAATCGTATTTATTGAGTGCTTACTGTGTGCAGAGCACTGTACGAAGCGCTTGGGAAGTACAAGTTGGCAACATATAGAGACGGTCCCTACCCAGCAGTGGGCTCACAGTCTAGATGCTAGATGTGTGTGTGTTTGTGTGTGTGTGTGTGTGTGTGTGTGTGTGTATATACATATATATATAAAATTATATTTACACATATACATATATAGGTATATATATATATATATACACACACATACATCAAAACAACTAAACAGGAGACAATGTAAATAAATCTGTCTCATCTATTTCGCCACAAGTTGGCAACATATAGAGACGGTCCCTACCCAGCAGTGGGCTCCCAGTCTAGATGTGTGTGTGTGTGTGTGTGTGTGTGTGTGTGTGTGTGTGCGCGCGCACATATATATATATATATATATATATATATATATATAATTCTATTTACACAAATACATATATATGTATATATGTATGTGTGTGTGTGTGTATATATATATATATATATATATATATATATATATATATACACATACATCAAAACAAGTAAACAGGTGACAATATAAATAAATCTGTCTCATCTATTTCACCACTGACCCCTTGTCCTCATCCTGCCTTTGGCCAGAAACTCTGTCCTCCTTCATATCTAAAAGATGATCACGCTCCTCACCTTCAAAGCCGTCCAAAAATCGCATCTGCTCCGAGGCCTTCCCCGACAAAGCCCCCGTTTCTCTTTCTTTCATTCATTCATTCGATCGTATTTATTGAGCGCTTACCGTGTGCAGAGCACTGTACTAAGCGGTTGGGAAGTCCAAGTGGGCAACATCTAGAGATGGTCCCTACCCGACAGCGGGCTCACAGTCTAGAAGGGGGAGACAGACAACAAAACAAAGCATATTAACAAGATAAAATAAATAGAATAAATATGTACAAGTAAAATAAATAGAGTAATAAATATGTACAAACATATATACATATATATCTCCTGCTCAACCTCTCTTCTGCTCTGCCTAGGCATTCTGATCTGTGTCCTTTTGCACTTGATATTCACCCCAACCTCGGCCTCACAGCATTTACCTGCACGTCTCTACCCTCTATATCTGTGATTTATTTTAATGTGCTCCTTAAGCACTTAATATTCACTCCACCCTCAGCCCCACAGCACTTATCCGTCCTCCCGCTCAGTAGCTGTAATTTATTTTAATGTCGGTCTCCCTCTCTAGGCTGTGAATGGGGATCATGTCTACCAACTCTCTTGTATTGCGCTTTCCCGAGCGTTCAGTCCAGTCCAGGAAGCGCCCAATAAATACCGTCGATTAAGTGAATGTCTACTTTTTTTTCCCCAGCGAGGAGGGTTGAGGCAGTAAAAGAGATAATTTGTCAGACACGTGTTCACTTTTTGAGAAGTAGTGGGGGCTACTGGAAAGAGCACAGGACCAAGAGATCCTGGGTTCTAATCCTGCTTCCACCACTTACCTGCTATCAATAATAATCAATCAATCAATCGTATTCATTGAGTGCTTACTGTGTGCAGAGCACTGTACTAAGCGCTTGGGAAGTACAAGATGGCGACATATAGAGATGGTCCCTACCCAACAGTGGGCTCACAGTCTAGAAGAACAATGATTGTATTTGTTAAGCACTTACTTTATGCTAAGCAGTGTTCTAAGTGCTGGGTTATATAAAAGAGAAGCAGCATGATTCAGTGGAAAGAGCCCGGGCTTTGGAGTCAGAGGTCATGGGTTCAAATCCCGGCTCCGCTGCTTGTCAGTTGGGTGACTTTGGGCAAGTCACTTCACTTCTCTGTGCCTCAGTTGCCTCCTCTGTAAAATGGGGATGAAGACTGTGAGCCCCCATGGGACAACCTGATCACCTTGTAACCTCCCCAGCGCTCAGAACAGTGCTTTGCACATAATAAGTGCTTAATAAATGCCATCATCATCATTATTATTATTATTATTATTACAAGGTAATCAGGTTGTCCCTTGTGGGGCTCACAGTCTTAAACCCCATTTTATAGATGAGGGAACTGAGGCACAGAGAAGTGAAGCGACTCCCTGTGGGGCAGGGGGTGTGCCTGATCTGATTATCTCGGGTCTAGCCCAATGCTTAGCATATAGTGAGCACTGTAACCAATACCACCGTCATTTTTCCTTGGCCCCTGAAGGGTTTTTGTTTTTTGTTTTTTTAATTTTGCCTTTTCCTCAATCAGTCAATGGTATTTTCTGAGCATCTACTGCTTTCAGAGTACTGTACTTCAGGGAGAGCATTTTAGGCTCCAAGAGAGGTAAGTATGAAAAAAGCTCTGGCCTTATGATCAGTTTGCGTTTTGTGTTCGAACTGCTGGGGATTGCGGGTGGCCAGAAATTGCGGCGGGAGAGTATTTATCTTCGATTTCTGTCTTTTGGATGAACACTGGACTTCAAAACAGGTTTTGAAGCCAAAGGAAGGAAAATTGCCTTTCAGACTCCAAGTTCCCAATCTCATTCAACTCCTGTGACCTTCTGCGTGTAGTCAGAAGTGATTTTCCTGGAATTGGTGCCTTACTGGCAGTGACTTTCTAAATTCATAAAGTACTTGGAATTTGTGGTTTCACGGAACACCCAGACTTCGTCTTTGCAATCTCTTGTTCATTTCGGTTAGTCTGATCCGAGTAAAGAATGTGGATGTAAGCTCGTGGTGGTTACTGCTGAAAAGGATCAATCAATCGTATTTATTGAGCGCTTACTGTGTGCAGAGCACTGTACTAAGCACTTGGGAAGTACAAGTTGGCAACATATAGAGACAATCCCTACCCACCAGTGGGCTCACAGTCTAAAAGGGGGAGACAGAGAACAAAACCAAAGATACTAACAGAATAAAATAAATAGAATAGATATGTACTAGTAAAATAAATAGAGTAATAAATATGTACAAACATATATACATATGTACAGGTGCTGTGGGGAAGGGAAGGAGGTAAGATGGGGATGCACTGACATATTTGGCTTCAGTACTAAAATAATAATAATAATGGCATTTATTAAGCGCTTACTATGTGCCCAGCACTGTTCTAAGCACTGGGGAGGTTACAAGGTGATCATGTTGTCCCACGGGGGGCTCACAGTTTTAATACCCATTTTACAGATGAGGGAACTGAGGCCCAGGGAAGTGACTTGCCCAAGGTGACACAGCAGCTACATAATAATAATAATAATGATAGCATTTATTCAGCGCTTACTATGTGCCAGGCACATGTGTCAGCTGCAGTAAGGTAGTGGAAGAAGAAACTCAAAACAATATCGTTCAGGATTCACCCGACTCTCTCGCCCTTCTATAATCGTTCAGCTCACCATTCATTCAATCGTATTTATTGAGCGCTTGGTGTGCAGAGCACTGTACTAAGCGCTTGGGAAGTACATTATGGTTAGGGAACATACCTGGTAATTCTGCTGGCTTGAACTTTCCCCAGCGCTTAGTACAGTGCTCTGCACACTGTAAGCGCTCAGTAAGTACCATCGATTAATTCTCCATTTTTGCAATCAGATCTCTCATTACTCACCCTGCACTTGAGTCATTGGCTAAGAAGTGTTGGCTTTTATTATTATTTTTTTCTTTCCCTCTCAAAAACTAGCATGCTTGCTTGGAAAAAGTATACGTAAACACAGAGCGTGACATTTCGTCTCCCGTTCTTAAACACATCCCTGCCGCTAAGCCAAAATCTGCTGCGACATTTTAATGCGAGGAGGATTTGGCATACGGGCCTCTAGTTCCCAGCTGCTTGAACTCCTTCCTTTTTGTTGTTCGGAAAATCATTTTATTCTTCGCAAAACTTATGCTCCCACCCGGACGAACGTGAGCCTGTCACGAACTAAGCGGAGGAATCAAGCTCGGCTCAGCAGTTGGCCACCATTAATTGTGGTTCACACACATTAAAATGCAAGGTGCTATGGCAGTTCCGATTCATAAACTGTTAAACATCATCTCAATGCAATTTTAATTCCCTTTACTTAGCAAAAAGTCTCAGTCTCTAAGTATGGAGATAAACATGGGTGATTTTTTTTTTTTTCCAATTAGGCTCCTTACCCATTTTTTCAAGTGCTTTTTCTTCTGTTCTCCCCAGGTACCACAGATGTTTGAGAAGGAAAGAGAAATTTACTGTTTTAATGTGGGATATGTTATTAACTTACATACTTGAGTGTGTATTATTATCGTTGTGGTATTTAAGCGTTTATTGCGTCAAGCTCCATGCTAAGCACTGAGGTAATCAGGTTGGACACAGTCCCCGTCCCACGGAGCGAAGTAAGAAGGAGGACACGTATTGAATCCTAATTTTTCCAGATGAGGTAACTGCGGCTCAGAGAAGTGAAGTGACTTGCCCGGGGTCACACAGCTGACACGTGACGGAGCTGAATTAGGATCCGGGTCGTTTGACGCCCAGGCCTGTGCTCTTTCCACTAGGCCACAAGCTAATCAGGTTGGCCACAGTCCATGTCTCACGTGGGGCTCCCGGACTTAATCCCCATTTTACAGATGAGGAAACTGAAGCCCAGAGAAGTGAAGTGGCTTGCCTGAGGTCACACAGCAAGCACGTGGTGGAGCTGGTAGAAGCCTGGTCCTTCTGGCATCCACTAGGCCACACTGCATCTCTTGAGGAACTAACCAAATTGTGCCCAGTCCTTGTGACTCAGAATCAATCAATCATATTTACTGAGCACTTACTGTGTGCAGAGCACTGTACTAAGCGCTTGGGAAGTGCAGGTTGACTGTAGACACTACACTTTTCCAATCCTCCTGGAGCATCCGGGAAGAAAAGCGTGCGTAGCCCGAACCGAAGCACCTCGACATCTCAGGATTTTCATTTTCCAATATTGCCCTCTCCTCAAGGGGGTAAAGAGAGGTTTGTTGTTTTTTTTTCTTAATGGTATTTGTTAAATGCTTTACTTTTCAATAAACTCTGTACCAGACACTGGAGCAGAGACAAGATAATCAGGTTAGACACAGTCTCTGTCTCATATAGGGCCTCACAGGCTAAATTTGCAACAACCTCTGTACCATTCATTCATTCAATCGTATTTATTCATTCACTCAATGGTATTTATTGAGTGCTTACTGTGTGCAGAGCACTGTACTAAGCGCTTGGGAAGTACAGTGCTGCAACAAATAGAGACTATCACTACTCAACAACGGGCTCACAGTCTAGAAGGGGGGAGACAGACAACAGAATAAGTAGACAGGCATCAGTAGCATCAAAATAAATAGAATTATAGATATATGTATACATCATTAATAAAAGTAATAGAATAATAAAAATGTATATATATACACAAATGCTGTAGGGCGGCGAGGGGGTAGAGCAGCGGGAGGGAGTCGGCGATTCATTCATTTAATTGTATTTATTGAGCGCTTACTGTGTGCAGGGCACTGTACTAAGCGCTTGGGAAGTACAGTGCTGCAACGAATAGAGACTATCACTACCCAACAACGGGCTCACAGTCTAGAAGGGGGGAGATAGACAACAGAATAAGTAGACAGGCATCAGTAGCATCAAAATAAATAAAATTATAGATATATGTATACATCATTAATAAAATTAATAGAATACTAAATATGTATATATATATGCACAAATGCTGTAGGGCGGGGAGGGGGGGTAGAGCAGCGGGAGGGAGTCAGGGCAATTCATTCAATCGTATTTATCATCATCATCAATCGTATTTATTGAGCACTTACTATGTGCAGAGCACTGTACTAAGCGCTTGGCAAGTACAAGTTGGCAACATCTAGAGACAGTCCCTACCCAACAGTGGGAAGAGAAGAGGAAAAAGGGGACTCAGTTTGGGAAGGCCTCCTGGAGGAGGTGAGCTTTCAGTGAGCTGCTGACTCAAAGGACACATAGAGAAGCAGCATGGCTCAGTGGAAAGGGCCCGGGCTTTGGAGTCAGAGGTCACGGGTTCAAATCCCGGCTCCGCCAATTGTCAGCTGGGTGACTTGGGGCAAGTCGCTTCACTTCTCTGGGCCTCAGCTACCTCATCTGTAAAATGGGGGTTGACTGTGAAACCCCCGTGGGACAACCTGATCAGCTTGTAACATCCCCAGCGCTTAGAACAGTGCTTTGCACGTAGTAAGCGCTTAATAAATGCCATTATCATCTCTCCTAGACTGTGAGCCTGTTGTTGGGTAGGGACCGTCTCTATATGTTGCCAACTTGGACTTCCGAAGCGCTTAGTGCAGCGCTGTGCACACAGTAAGCGCTCAATAAATGTGATTGAATGAAGCTGCAGACAGGCATGACCTAATGGAGAATCAATTAATCGTATTTATTGAGCGCTTACTGTGTGCAGAGCACTGGCCTAAGCGCTTGGGATAGAGCACACTGCCCACACCCAGCTTACAGTCTAGAGAAGAACCCGGTGAAATAGGCCCAGAAAGGGAGGAAGTTAACTTAGCCTGAAACCAACTGGACAAATCATGCAACCGGAACTAGTGAAGAGAGCTAAAACCTTGGAGTCAGAGGATCTGGGTTCTAATCCCGACTCCACCGCTCGTCTTCTGAATGCCCTTGGGCAACTCACTTCACTTCTCCGCCTCAGTTACCTCATTTGTCAAGTGGGGAATTAGACTGTGAGCCCCACAAGGGGCATGGACTGTATCCAACTCGATTAGCTTGTATCTATTCCACCTCCTAGTACGGTCCCTGGCCCATAATAAACCCTTAATACCTAATAAAAATAAACCTAGAGATAAATTTAGGTGGCATCAACCACACCTCACACCTTCTGTCTTTCGGTCGCCGTGGGAGGAAAGAGTTAGAAAATATTTTTGTAAAAGCAAACAAGCAGCCAGAAGCCCCAATAAAAAGCCCCCAGGATAAAAATTAAAGCCCGGCATGGATTCTACCCATTAAAACAAGGGCATCGGCTACGGAACCTGTCAGAATTTGAACACGCGTTTTAGGGAGCTCACAGTGAAAAATGGGAGGCTAAGACTCTTTAACTCCTGCGTGAATATTTCCCTGTGAGAAAAATCCAGAATTAGTGGCATTCATTGCTAGTTAATTTGGAGATTTGTGCAACTTGACTTCTGCAGCATAATGGGATCTTCAGTTTTCAAAAACACCCAAGACAAAAACTCCTCTGGAACCTGAAGGATTTGAACGTGAGTTCATGCAGCTAACTCTCCTTACAATATTCTACCGGGGACAGTGAAGAGACGAATTTACACTTTCTAATACCGCGTATTTGGCAAGAAATAAAGAGCATTTTCCCTTAGTTAATATAACTGTAAATGCATCACTTCTTTTTTTTTTTTTTAGCAGAATCAGATTTCTCTCACTTAAGCCCTTGCTGTTTAGACAGTTCTTCCTCTCTGTGGAACTGAAAGTGCTCTAAATGTGTTAGCACAATCTTTCCAACATCTCGGAGAAGTACAGGGGGTCAAGGGAAATGGCGGAGGAACCACTCGGATAAAAATAGTTTGAATTGGGCAAGGGAAAACTTGTGAGAGCTTCAGGGTGTATAGGCGTTTGGTGAGCCGACTTCTGGAGTTGTAGTTCAGTAACTCCTTCTCCCACTTAAGCCAATATAAATTTTAGGAGCCATTTTCACGGTAATTTAATTCAATTGCGTTTACTGAACACTTACTGTGTACAGAGCGCTTGGGAGAGTACGCTTCAACAATAGAGACATTCCCTGCCCACGCTTCAACAATAGAGACATTCCCTGCCCACGATGAGTTTATAGTCTACCGGCTGGGAGGCAGACATTACTATAAATAAATAAATGGCCGGATTTGAGGCCAGAGGCAGGACGTGGGCGAGAAGTCGGCAGTGAAATGGACGAGATGGAGGCACAGTGAGTAGTTTGGCATTAGAGGAGCGAAGTGAGCGCGGGCTGGCTTGTAGTGGGAGAGAAGCGAGGTGAGGCAGGAGGGGGCAAGGGGATGGACTGCTTTGAAGCCAATGGTGAGGAGTTTTTGTTTGATGAAGAGGTGGATGGGCAACCACTGGAGTTTTTTGAGGAGCGGGGTGAAATAGCTTGAACGTTATTATGGGGAAATAATCCTAGCAGCAGAGTGAAGTATGGACCGGAGGCTGATGTAGTAATCCAGGCCGGAGAGGATGAGTGATTGCATTAACTTGGTAGCACTTTGGATGGAGAGGAAAGGGAGGATTTATTCATTCGTTCATTGTCATATTTATTGAGCGCTTACTGTGTGCAGAGCACTTGGGAAGTACAAGTCGGCAACATGAGATTTAAGAGATGTTGGGAAGGTGGGACTGACGGGATTTAGTGATGGATCGAATACGTGGGTCGAATGAGAGAGAGGAGTCAAGGGTGACGCCAACGTTCCGGGCTTGTGCCGTCTACAGTGTTGGAAAAGTCACGGGTAGGGAGATAAGGAGTCTGTTTTGGACGTGTTAAGCTTGAGATGACGTCAGGGCATCCGAGTAGAGACCTCTTGAAGGCCGGAGCAAATGTGAGACTGCAGAGAGGGAGCAAGATCTGGGTTGGAGAGGGAGATTTGGGAATCAATTGCATAGTGGTGGTAGTTGAAGCCACATGAGTGAATGAGTTTTCCAAGGGAGTGGGTGGAGATGGAGAATGGAAGGGGACCCAGATCTGAACCTTGATGGACCCCCACAGCTAGGAGGTGGGAGGCAGAGGAGGAGCCCACGAAGCAGAGTGACATTGAATGTCCAGAGAGATAACTTGTTGCCAACTTGTACTTCCCAAGAGCTTAGTACAGTGCTCTGCACACAGTAAGCGCTCAATAAATACGATTGAATGAATGAATAAGAGAATGAGGAGAGGACAGAGTCAGTGAAGCCAAGGGTCCATTCTTTTAAAGCTTTCTGTACCAAATCTCAAGCTGTGTAGAAGAAAGGCAATTCATCTGCCTAAGAAATGTGTGAGCGGAGTCTAGTGCCTGCTGATCATGTGAAACGTGAGCGAATATTGGGTGATCCTATCATATTACTCATTTATTTTACTTGTACATATTTACTATTCTATTTATTTTGTTAATGATGTGCATCTAACTTCATTTCTATTTATTCTGATGACTTGACACCTGTCCACATGTTTTGTTTTGTTGTCTGTCTCCCCATTCTAGACTGTGAGCCCATTGTCGGGTAGGGACCGTCTCTATATGTTGCCACCTTGGACTTCCCAAGTGCTTAGTACAGTGCTCTGTACACAGTAAGCGCTCAATAAATACGATCGAATGAATGAATGAATAAAAATAAAAAAAAGACACCCAGCAATGCTATGTAGCAGAGCCTTGAGGAAATGTATTTGATACGAGGACACAGATGTCGGGAAATGGATGATAATAGACTGAGGATATTGTGATTCCTCATAGAAGGATTTGTTAGACTTATTCATCCGCTCCTTCCGTCTTAAGTAATAAGAATAATGTTGGTATTTGTTAAGCACTTACTATGTACTAAGCACTGGGGTAGATACAAGGCAATCAGGTTGTCCCACGTGCGGCTCACAGTCTTCACCCCCATTTTACAGATGAGGTAACTGAGGCACAGAGAATTAAGTGACTTGTCCAAGGTCACACAGCTGACAGGTGGTGGAACCGGGGTTAGAACCCACGACCTCTGACTCCCAAGCCTGTTCTCTTTCCACTAAGCCACGACTGAGGCAAAGGTGCCCGGTTTCTCCGTTGGAAAAGGGAAGCAGGGATTCCCAGGGAGCTGGGGACTGGGAAGGAACAGTCTGCAAAGGGTGAAGGAGCCGGAAAGACACCATTTTGGGTCTTTTCGGTCCGGGTTGGATGCTGTCCAGTTTTGGTGGAGATTTGGGATGAACAGGTATTGGGATCCAGCCCAGACAGCTGTATCGTCACCCTCGTGGGATGGATGTACCCGTAAAGCGAGGGACCACCATTGGCTTCTAGGTTTATTTCGCTCTTAGAATTCAGCAAATTATGGACTGATCACTGTCCCGACAGCTACAAATGAAGATTCGCAGCTCTGCCGTCATTACCGACTTGTATCGTGATCTCGATTTATTTTACTTCACTACCCCAGCACAGGTAGGAGGCAAGACAAATGGCCTAGATATAAAGAACATGGCCACTCACAGAAAAAAAAAAAAGTGAATGAGGAATAAAAGAGAAAGAATATGAATGCATTGTTTCCTGGGCATTTATTTCAGGTGTGCGTCCCAATACATTGCAGACTTATGGAGCCATTTATCAGGCTTATAGAGCAGCTTTTGTTGAGATATAAGAATGATAAAAATGATAATCGTAATAATATAGCAAGTTTGAAAATATGTCACATTTAGTTTCTCAACTTTAATTGTAACTTTTTTCACTTTGGGAATCTTGAAAGTATGGGCAGGAGCGTGGCCTAGTGGAAAGGGCATGGGCCCGAGACTCAGAGGACCTGGGTTCTAATCCGGATTCCACCACTTGGCTGCTGTGTGACCTTGTGCAAGTCACTCACCTCCTCGGTGCCTCGGTATCCTCATCTGTAAAATGGGTGTCAAATCCTACTCTCCGAAGGTAGAGTTATCTTGATTGATTGTTCATAGTTACAGATCGATCTCCCTGTACTCTTTTCCTCCCACCTTCTCACTACCGTTTTTGACTAGTCCAGCGCTTAGAACAGTGCTTTGCACATAGTAAGCGCTTAATAAATGCCATTATTATTATTATTATTATTATTATTACTCTCTCCTACTTAGACTGCGAACCCCATGTGGGGCAGTGACTGCATCCATCCTGATTGTTTTCTGCATATAGCTTTAATTCTGTTTGTTCTGACGACCTGTCTATGTGCTTCTAGACTGTAAACCCGCTGTTGGGTAGGGACCGTCTCTATATGTTGCCAACTTGTACTTCCCAAGCGCTTAGTACAGTGCTCTGCACATGTAAGCACTCAATAAATATGATTGAATGAATGTTTTGTTTTGTTCTCTGTCTCCCCCTTCTAGACTTTGAGCCCGTTGTTGGGTAGGGACCGTCTCTAGATGTTGCTAAATTGTACTTCCCAAGCGCTTAGTACAGTGCTCTGCACACGTAAGCACTCAAATACAATTGAATGAATGTTTTGGTTCGTTGTCTGTCTCTCCTGTCTAGACTGTGAGCCCGCTGTTGGGTAGGGACCGTCTCTAGATGTTGCCGAATTGTAGTAATAATAATAATAATAATAATGATGGCATTTATTAAGTGCTTACTATGTGCAAAGCACTGTTCTAAGCGCTGGGGAGCTTACAAGGTGATCGGGTTGTCCCCCGGGGGGCCCAGTCACACAGCAGACATATGATGGAGCCAGCTTCTAGTCTAACTCCAGATTGCCAAAAAACACCAACAGAAATAAAGGACATTGGAATGGCATCGCCCCACAAACTTCCCAAGTGCTTAGTACAGTGCTCTGCACACAGTAAGCGCTCAATAAATATGATTGAATGAATGTTTTGTTGTCTGTCTCCCCTTTCTACTGTGAGCCCGTTGTTGGGTAGGGACCATCTCTAGATGTTGCCGAATTGTACTTCCCAAGCGCTTAGTACAGTGCTCTGCACACAGTAAGCGCTCAATAAATACGATTGAATGAATGGTTTGTTGTCTGTCTCCCCCTTCTAGACTGTGAGCCCGTTGTTGGGCAGGGACTGTCTCTAGTTGTTGCCAAATTGTATTTCCCAAGCGCTTAATACAGTGCCCTGCACACAGTAAGTGCTTAATAAATATGATTGAATGAATGTTTTGTTGTCTGTCTCCCCCTTCTAGACTGTGAGCCCGTTGTTGGGTAGGGACCGTCTCTATATGTTGCCAAATTGTACTTCCCAGATGCTTAGTACAGTGCTCTGCACACAGTACGTGCTCAATAAATAATACTGAATGAATGTTTTGTTTTGTTGTCTGTCTCCCCCTTCTAGACTGTGAGCCCGCTGTTGGGTAGGGACCGTCTCTAGATGTTGCCGAATTGTACTTCCCAAGCGCTTAGTCCAGTGCTCTGCACACAGTAAGCGCTCAATAAATGCGGTTGAAATAAAAAAAAACCCCTCCATGCTTAGTTCAAGGCCCGGCACATAGTAAGTTACAAATATCATTACTATCTTCAAGCACCTGCTGGTTCTAAACAATGATGCTCCTGGAAGAGAGTTAGAACAGACTAGGACAGGAGCGTAAAGACATGGGAAAATCATGTCGGATGAGTAAAACTGTTTCTGATTCACCTTGCGTTTCCAGGGGTAGTACGGCAGAAAAATAGGCTTTGGATGAATAGGAATGAATGAATGGGAGGAAGGATGGAAGTGTGAGTAGTTGAATGACTGGAGGGATCAATCAATCGTATTTATTGAGCGCTTACTGTGTGCAGAGCACTGTACTAAGCGCTTGGGAAGTACAACTTCAATCAATCATCATCATCATCATCATCAATCGTATTTATTGAGGGCTTACTATGTGCAGAGCACTGTACTAAGCGCTTGGGAAGTACAAGTTGGCAACATATAGAGACAGTCCCTACCCAACAGTGGGCTCACAGTCTAAAAGGGATGAATAAATGAGTGAAGCTTCGTGGCCAATGGAAAGAGCATGGGTGTGAGAAGCAGCGTGGCTCAGTGGAAAGAGCCCGGGCTTTGGAGTCAGAGGTCGTGGGTTCAAATCCCGGCTCGGCCAATTGTCAGCTGTGTGACTTCGGGCAAGTCACTTAACTTCTCTGGGCCTCTGTTCCCTCATCTGTAAAATGGGGAGTAAACAGTTTTTACTCATCATCTTGTAATCTCCCTTGCTCTTAGAACAGTGCTTTGCACATAATAAGCACTTAATAAATGCCATTATTATTATTGTTGTTATTATTATTATTATTATTATTATTCAAATCCTGGCTCTGCCCATTGTGAGCTGTGTGACTTTGGGCAAGTCACTTCACTGGGCCTCAGTTCCCTCATCTGCAAAATGGGGATTAAGACTGTGAGCCCCCTGTGGGACAACCTGATCACCTTGTAACCTTCCCTGCTCTTAGAACACTGCTTTGCACATAGTAAGTGCTTAATAAATGCCATTATTATTATTATTCAAATCCCGGCTCTGCCAATTGTGAGCTGTGTGACATTGGGCAAGTCACTTCACTTCTCTGTGCCTCTGTTCCCTCGTCTGTAAAATGGGGATTAAGACTGTGAGCCCCCTGTGGGACAACCTGATCACCTTGTAACCTCCCCTGCTCTTAGAATAGTGCTTTGCACATACTAAGTGCTTAATAAATGCCATCATTATTATTATTATTATTATTATTATTATTATTATTACTAATCCACCAATTGATCCTATTTATTGAGTGCTTTCCGTGTGTGGCACTTGAGAGAGTACAATATAACAGAGTTGATCGACATGTTCCCTACCCACGTTGAGCTTAGTCTAGAGGAGGAGACAACCCTATAAATGAATACATTGTGGGTAGATACTTAAGTACTGGGGGGCTGAGAGAGGAGTGAAAAATTCCAAGTGAGAAGTCATCTAAGAAGGGAGTAGAGAAGCAGCGTGACTCAGTGGAAAGAGCCCGGGCTTTGGAGTCAGAGGTCATGGGTTCAAATCCTGACTCTGCCAATTGTCAGCTGTGTGACTTTGGACTTCACTTCTCCGGGCCTCAGTGACCTCATCTGTAAAATGGGGATGAAGACTGTGAGCCCCCCGTGGGACAACCTGATCACCTTGTAACCTTCCCAGTGCTTAGAACAGTGGTTTGCACATAGTAAGCGCTTAACAAATACTATCATTATTATTATTAATAAGTACCTTAATTATCATTAGTATTATTACATGGGGTAAGTGATCAATAAATTCCATAGATGGATTAGGAGCGGTGATGGCCAATTGTCAGCTGTGTGACTTTGGACTTCACTTCTCCGGGCCTCAGTGACCTCATCTGTAAAATGGGGATGAAGACTGTGAGCCCCCCGTAGGACAACCTGATCACCTTGTAACCTTCCCAGTGCTTAGAACAGTGGTTTGCACATAGTAAGCACTTAACAAATACTATATTATTATTATTATTATTAAGTACCTTAATTATCATTAGTATTATTACATGGGGTAAGTGATCAATAAATTCCATAGATGGATTAGGAGCGGTGATGGCAGCCATAGCCAGGACTGGCATTGTCTCCTCCTCCTCTGCCATTTTCTTCAGCCAATTAAGTGCTTAATAAATGCCATTTAAAAAAAAAAAGGGAGTGGGAGAAGAGGAAATGAGGGCTTAGGGGAGGCCTCTTGGAAGGGATGTGGTTTTATTTCCATAAGCTTTGAAGATGGGAAGTGATTCAGATGTGAAGAGGGTGGGTGTTTCAGGCCAGAGGGGGGGTGTCTCGTGTTTTGTGGGCGAGGGGTCAGTGGCGAGATAGACGAGATCGAGGTATAGTTATCTAGATTTTATTTCACTTCAGTATCCCAGCATAGGTAGGAGGCAAGCCAAATGGTCCAGAGGCAAAAAAAAAAAAAACAACGGGAGGGAGAGAAAGAATACGAATTTAGAGGAGTGAAGTGTGCGGGCTGGGTTATAGTATGAAATGAGGAAATCTGAAGACCTGGGTTCCAATCCAGTTAATCCCCTCTGTGCCTCACTTGCCTTTTGTGTAAAACGGAGATAGCTAGCGAAGAGCGTGGCTTAGTGGGAGGAGCCCGGGCTTGGGAGTCGGAGGACGTGGGTTCTAGTCCCGGCTCCACCACGGTGACCTTGGGCAAGCCACTACACTTCTCTGGGCCTCAGTTCCCTCATCTGTAAAATGGGGATGAAGACTGTGAGCCCCATGTGGGACAACCCGATTACCTTGAACAGTGCTGGGCACGTAGTAAGCGCTTACCAAGTACCATCAGTGTTATTCTCCCCTTTGTTTGGACTGTGAATCAAATGTGGGACAGGGACCGTGTCTGGCTTGATTATCTTCCTCAGCCCTTAGTTCAGTGCTTTGTACATAGTAAGCATTTAACGTGCCACAGTTAACACTGTTACTGTTAGTGAAGGAATAAATGTGTGGGTCAAAGGATAAATGATGGATGACTGAATGAATGATGAGTTCACGAGTGATGAATTAATGGGTGGGAGAATTAATAAGTGATGAATTAGTGGATGACCGTATGAATGGATGATGGATGGATGGATGAATTCATGAATGATGCACTAATAGAGGTATGAAGGAATGAATGACTGATGAATTGGATGGATGAATGAATGAGTGAATTAGTGGGTGAATAATGACGATGGTATTTGGTAAGCGCTTACTACGTGCCAAGCACTGTTCTAAGCGCTGGGAATGAGAGGTGGTTCAACTGGGACTCTACCCCGCCCCCGACATACCTTCGTTTTTGAAGAAAGATGCATTTGAATAAAAGCGTCGTACTGTGGATTAATCTGAAAACCGCAGAAAAACCAAATCACTGACAGCGAACAAAAAGAAAATCCTGATTATTTCATCTACCCTTCTATGATAGTTAATTGAGGGTTGACTGGAGTTGTCATTTGCCCTTTAAAATCCTGGCAGATTTAGATGCACGTTGCTAAGCGCTTAGTACAGTGCTCTGCACACAGTAAGTGCTCAAATGCGATTGAATGAATGCACATTGGATTTTAACAGGATTTCACTTCTTCCAACAAGATTATCCTTGAATTTCTTCACAGCCCAACTACTCGTATCCATCGTTTTCCACTCAAGGAAATTACTTGGTTGTCAACGTACAGCAGTTTCACAGCTTTTCGAGAAGGCCCTGACGTCTCCTCCAAAATCGTGTCTTCTCCGTCTAATTTGAGTCGAAAAGAAGCGTTAACCTCGAACCCCCAAATTTGCAGGGCGTTTTGTAGGGAAGAAATGCTGAGGCGCCACTTGGCTATCTGTGGTTACCCGTGTCACTATAATTAAAATAATAAAGATTGAGTAGGTTGCCTATAAATAGAAGAACCTTTTTAGTCAGTCATCTGCCTTTTAAAGTAGTGTCATAGTTCCATGCTGAGTCCTCTTTCAACAGATTTAATGAAAATCAGCAGGATGTTGCCTCAGCGCGTATTGGATTCTGCTATCATCCTCATGTGTTCCGTGGTGAGGGAGATTAAAATAGCATCTAATAAACTGGTATTAACTGTTTGCCATTCCTCATTTGAGGCGGAAAGCGACGCAAGCCTTTGACAACCATTCTTCCTTCTCTGGAGGACGGGCCCCCGCTTCCCCGCTCACAGTGAGGGTTCTTGGGAACCAGGAATGGCTAAGTAGCAGTTTTGTAGCTTTATTCCCTATTCATTATGAATGTCAGTAAAAGTCGCTTTGAGGCATTCGGAGCAGGAAGTAATGATTTGATTTGCAGCCTACTGTGAAAATTTATTAATCTGAAGGGATCTCTGCGAAAAACCTCTTTGATGAGCTCAAGAATAACATACGCCTTTATCCGGGCTATTATTCATTGATCTCCGTGGATACGAGGGAGGCAAGGGTGATATTTTAAGTCCAAAAAAAGTTTTCCTGTTTTTCTGAACTTGAAGATGAATTCCCTTTGAAGAGATTTCATTTTTTTTCCTCTTGAATTTCCTCATTATATTTGAAGATGAATAATCAAAGGGTTTTAATTGGTACTGGTTGTGCCACCTCTCAAGTCTCCGATGGAATATTAGACGGGATTTTACCTCACTCGCTCTTTTTTCATCCTTTTATTGATTCAGTTTTTTTTTACTTGTTTTGACCACTGTCTCTTAAAATCTTTTTGAAACGTGGAAGCAGCAAATGCACTGTCCAAGTCTGGTTGTCTCCTGGGACCTTCCTTCTGTGGCAACCTCCAGATTGTAAATTCGCCCTCTAGACTTTAAGTTCGTTGTGGGCAGGGAATGCATCCGCTGTATTATTGTTGATGCCTGTCTGTGTGTTTTGTTTTGTTGTCTGTCTCCCCACTTCTAGACTGTGAATCTGTCGTTGGGTAGGGATTGTCTCTATTTCATCAATCGTATTTATTGAGCGCTTACTGTGTGCACAGCACTGTACTAAGCGCTTGGGAAGTACAAATTGGCAACATATAGAGACAGTCCCTACCCAACAGTGGGCTCAGTGTGGGAAGGCCTCCTGGAGGAGGTGAGCTCTCAGTAGGGCCTTGAAGGGAGGAAGAGAGGGAGGGCCTGCCAGGCCAGGGGGATGACGTGGGCCGGGGGTCGATGGCGGGACAGGCGAGAACGAGGTACGGGGAGGACATTAGCGGCAGAGGAGCGGAGGGTGCGGGCTGGGATGGACAAGGAGAGAAGGGAGGTGAGGTAGGAGGGGGCCAGGGGATGGACAGCCTTGAAGCCCAGGGTGAGGAGTTTCTGCCTCATCGTTTATCTCATCGTATTTAATAATAATAATGATGGTATCTGTTAAGCGCTTACTATGTGCAAAGCACTGTTCTAAGCGCTGATAATAACGATTCATTCATTCAATCGTATTTATTGAGCACTTACTGTGTGCAGAGCACTGTACGAAGCACCTGGGAAGTCCAAGTTGGCAACATATAGAGACGGTCCCTACCCAACAGTGGGCTCACAGTCTAGCAGTAGGCTCATGGTCTAGAAGACTAATAATAATAATGATGGTATTTGTTAAGCGCTTACTATGTGCAAAGCACTGTTCTAAGCGCTGGGGGGATACATGGTGATGAGGTTGTCCCACGTGGGGCTCACGGTCTTAATCCCCATTTTACAGATGAGGGAACTGAGGCCCAGAGAAGTGAAGTGACTTGCCCAAAGTCCCACAGCTGACAAGTGGCAGAGCTGGGATTTGAACCCATGACTTCCAACTTGTACTTCCCAAGCGCTTAGTACAGTGCTCTGCACACAGTAAGCGCTCAGTAAATACAATTGATTGATTGATTCTGACTCCAAAGCCCAGGCTCTTTCCACTGAGCCACACTGCTTCTCTACATGTCTCCCAACCCCATGGCATGGCTTAATGGCAAAACCCCGTGCTTGGGAGTCAGAGGACGTGGGTTCTAATCCCACCTCCGCAACCTGTCTGCTGTATGACCGTGGGCATGTTGGGAGAGCAAAATGATTTCACTTCCTCTTAAATAGGTACCACTTTAAACAGAAATGGCTTAATTGTCAAAGAGCAATAATAAAGCAGATCAAAGGCGAGCCAAACCTGCCCATCTGAATGGTTCACTGGATTATGAGCTTTTTCCCTTTCCCTTCAATCAACGGGGGAGTGCAAAACTTTTACGCGGTAAACATTTGTCAGGAATTCCCAACATGAAGCCAAAATGCGTGATTACATCTGTTTTTCATATTCAGCCTTAGAGCACACACTTAGACGTCTTTTCTTCCACTGATGTTCGGATGATTTAATTAGCTCCGTCCCACTAATGCGTTCATGGGAAAATAGGTTCTGTGATTAGATGGCGTGCACGGTCTTATAATTATTCTAACGGTTTGCCACAGTGCGGTAGATGAACTGTTAACCGGTTTCATTTGTAGGGTAGGTTTTCTGATATTTCTGCTCACTGGAATCTAGCGTCCAGGCCTGCTTTCTGAACTTCTTTTGCAATCGATGGGTTTAGTGCTTGTTTCTCTTTCTGATTGAGAAAGTAGCCTCCCACCACACACGTAACGATAATGATAACAAGTATGTGCTAAGCACTGGGATAGATGTAATACAATCAGGCCAGAGTCAGTCCCTGTTCCACAGGGGGCTTACGGTCTGTGACGAAGGAAGAGAGGTATTTAATCCCTGTTTCACAGCAATGAAGAAGCTGAGGCATAGAGAAGTTAAGCGACTTGCCTGAGGTCACACAGCAGACAGCGTGGCTTAGTGGAAAGAGGCCGGGCTTGGGAGTCGGAGGTCGTGCGTTCTAATCCTGCCTCTGCCACTTGTCAGTTGTGTGACTTTAAGCAAGTCCCTTCTCTGTGCCTCAGTTACCTCATCTTAAAATGGTAATAAAGCCTGTGAGCCCCACGTGGGGCAAGGTGATTACCTTGTATCTACCCCAGCGCATAGAACAGTGCTTGGCATGTAGTAAGTGCTTAACAAATACCATCATCATCATCATTATTATTATGTGGTAGGGTCCAGATTTGAACCAGTTCCACTCACCTCCAGGTCCCTGGCCTTTCCACTAAGACACACTGCTCTCTTTTAAATTGGGTGATGGTGATGATGGCATTTGTTAATAATAATAATAATGATGGCATTTGTTAAGTGCTTTCTATGTGCAAAGCACTGTTCTAAGCAATGGGGGGGAACACAAGGTGATCAGGTTGTCCAATGTGGGGCTCACAGTCTTGATCCCCATTTTACAGATGAGGGAACTGAGGCCCAGAGAAGTGAAGTGACTTCATTCATTCATTCATTCATTCATATTTATTGAGTGCTTACTGTGTGCAGAGTGTGCAGAGTCTTTTAGACTGTGAGCCCACTGTTGGGTAGGGACTGTCTCTATATGTTGCCAACTTGTACTTCCCAAGTGCTTAGTACAGTGCTCTGCACACCGTAAGCGCTCAATAAATACGATTGATGATGATGCAGAGCACTGTACTAAGCGCTTGGGAAGTCCAAGTCGGCAACATATAGTGACGGTCCCTACCCAACAGCGGGCTCACAGTCTAGAAGGGGGAGACAGACAACAAAACAAAACATATTAATAAAATAAATAGAATAAATATGTACAAGTAAAATAAATAGAGTAATAAATCTGTACAAACATATATACAGGTGCTGTGGGGAGGGGAAGGAGGTAAGGCGGGGGGATGAGGAGGGGGAGAGGAAGGAGGGGGCTGAGTGTGGGAAGGCCTCCTGGAGGAGGTGAGCTCTCAGTAGGGCTTTGAAGGGAGGAAGAGAGCTAGCTTGGTGGAGGGAGGGTTGCCCAGAGTCACCCAGCTGACAATAAGCGCTCAATAAATACCATTGAATAAATGAATTACTCTATTTTATTTGTACATATTTATTCTATTTATTTTATTTTGTTAATATGTTTTGTTCTCTGTCTCCCCCTTCTAGACTGTGAGCCCGCTGTTGGGTAGGGACCGTCTCTATATGTTGCCAACTTGTACTTCCCAAGGGCATAGTACAGTGCTCTGCACACAGTAAGCGCTCAATAAATACGATTGAATGAATGAATGACTCTATTTTACTTGTACATATTTATTCTATTTCTTTTATTTTGTTAATATGTTTTGTTTCGTTCTCTGTCTCCCCCTTCTAGACTGTGAGCCCACAGTTGGGTAGGGACCGTCTCTAGATGTTGCCAACTTGTACTTCCCAAGCGCTTAGTACAGTGCTCTGCACACAGTAAGCGCTCAATAAATACGATTGAATGAATGAATTACTCTATTTTATTTGCACATATTTATTCTATTTGTTTTATTTTGTTAATATGTTTTGTTTTGTTGTCTGTTTCCCCCTTCTAGACTGTGAGCCCGCTGTTGGGTAGGGACTGTCTCTACATGTTGCCAACTTGTACTTCCCAAGCGCTTAGTACAGTGCTCTGCACACAGTAAGTGCTCAATAAATACGATTGAATGAATGAATTACTCTATTTTATTTGTACATATTTATTCTATTTTGTTAATATGTTTTGTTGTCTGTCTCCCCCTTCTAGACTGTGAGCCCGCTGTTGGGTAGGGGCTGTCTCTAGATGTTGCCAACTTGGACTTCCCAAGCGCTTAGTACAGTGCTCTGCACACAGTAAGCGCTCAATAAATACGATTGAATGAATGAATGAATTACTCTATTTTATTTGCACATATTTATTCTATTTGTTTTATTTTGTTAATATGTTTTGTTTTGTTGTCTGTCTCCCCCTTCTAGACTGTGAGCCCGCTGTTGGGTAGGGACCGTCTCTACATGTTGCCAACTTGTACTTTCCAAGCGCTTAGTACAGTGCTCTGCACACAGTAAGTGCTCAATAAATACGATTGAATGAATGAATTACTCTATTTTATTTGTACATATTTATTCTATTTTGTTAATATGTTTTGTTGTCTGTCTCCCCCTTCTAGACTGTGAGCCCGCTGTTGGGTAGGGGCTGTCTCTAGATGTTGCCAACTTGGACTTCCCAAGCGCTTAGTACAGTGCTCTGCACACAGTAAGCGCTCAATAAATACGATTGATTGCAATGTGGGAGCTGGCTGTAGGGGGAGAGGAAAAGGATCGCTTACTGTGTTCCAACCACCGGACTAAGCAGGGGATAGATTCAAGCCGGTCAGGTTGGACACAGTCCACGTCCCATGTGGGGCTCACAGTCTTAGAGAAGCAGCGTGGCTCAGCGGAAAGAGCCCGGGCTTTGGAGTCAGAAGTCATGGGTTCAAATCCCGGCTCCACCAATTGCCAGCTGTGTGACTTTGGGCAAGTCATTTCACTTCTCTGGGCCTCAGTTCCCTCATCTGTAAAATGGGAATGAAGACTGTGAGCCCCCCGTGGGACAACCTGATCACCTTGTAACCTCCCCAGCGCTTAGAACAGTGCTTTGCACGTAGTAAGCGCTTAATAAATGCCATTATTATTATCATTAATCCTCATTTTACATGCAAGGTAACCGAGACCCAGAGCGATTAAGTGACTTGTCCAAGGTCACGCAGCAGAGCCAGAATTAGAGCCACTAGGCCACGCTGCTTCCCACGAGCGCTGCCGATTGCGTGCCCTAATGCCAGTGGTCAAAAGTTTCTTCCTCCATTGGAAGGCAAGCCCAAACTAATTAACTTTAGAGGTCACACAGTCTTAAAAAAAAAAAAAAGACGACAGCTTTATTCCTCTTCTAAATTATCCCTGTGGCCTTCATTTCCGAAAATATTTTGCTTCCTTATTATCCAAAGCAGAATGTAGTGATCAATTTTCACGGGACTTCCTGGCTGTTGTTAATTGAGGAAAGTATTTTACTCCCGCTCTTGGGCTCTGTAACCGATTTTCCTGGCCCTGCAGCAGCAAAAAATAGGGGCAGAATGCCAAGGGGGATCTCCAGCTGAACGGCCCAAAGGGAAATGGAGAGTCTGAGATTATAATGAAATGCACGTGGCTCCGCCATTCCCCTGCTGCGTCACCTTGGGCAAGTCACTGTACTTGCGTGGCGCAGTGGAAAGAACCCGAGCTTTGGAGTCAGAGGTCATGGGTTCAAATTCCGGCTCCACCAATTGTCAGCTGTGTGACTTTGGACAAGTCACTTCACTTCTCTGTGCCAAGGAGTTGAGGGGGATAAAAATAGAAATAAAATCTGCACTCTGTATCAGTTCTTACTATTTTAAACTGGAGAATATTTGTATCTTTTCTTAAATTAAAATTTTATTTAGTGACTCACAGAATTGATTTTATTCCCCAGCCTGAGCCTTTGAAACTCTAAATAGCTTGGAGTCCTATTGGATTTTTCACCGGGTTTGGCAGATTTTTCTTGGTGAAACTTGCCAAGAAAGTGGTATTTTTTTTAACTTTTCTGACATCATCTGCCTAATGAAGACAATGAAGCAAATTAAATTATGGGTAGTCAAAGAGGAATTTTCAGGATTAAAATTATGCAGAAAGGCATTCAGTATTTTTCCTAATCATGAATTGTATCACAGAGTCACCCGCCGAAGGAAATCAATTGGCTTTCTAGACCAATTTCTGCATTGCCTATATTCCCAGGAAACTGATTCCCAGAATAAGTATCTGAAGTACCATCTATAAACAGGAGAATTCAGATGGAGTTTGGAGGGAATTTGGCCTCTCCCAAGTTGGAGAAGGCATGTTACAGAATCTCCCCAGGGTAAAATGGGAAATCTAATTCCCCAGACTGATAGAGAAACAAAAAAGCTTGCAATAATTTCAGTCCTGTTGGTTCTCCTAGGAAGTAACAGCATCAAGAATGTTATTTTCATAGATGAAGGGCTAGAAGACATTTAGCAAATCGGTACAATTCAAATCGAGGCAATATACCCCGTTCGGTCCGCTTGTAGATATTCCAAGTTAGGTTTGATCTTCATATTTTTGAATTGCACTGTAGGTCGTAGCATCTTATCTTTGCTCTGAGTTTGTTGGCTCATTTGCTTCATAAATCCAGTTCAATTAAAGCACTATTCACATTTTATTTGATTTGTTTTCATTTCTGAACCATTTCGGGCCATTTTATTAGATCTTCAGAAGGGAATAATTACATTATGCGTTCGATGTAAAATTGCTACTTGAAAAAAGGACAAGTAGTGAAAATGAACAGTTGTCGTATTCAGGGGGAAATGGATGAGTTGCCTGCTTAGAAATGAGAGACTTGCTGAACAGAACTCTCCAAGACAGTTTCTCTTTAAGGCATTCCTAGTTTTCTGCTTAATACCAGTTCCTTTCAGAGCAGTAAAATTTGAAATCTGTCTTTGTTTAGAAAATCTTCATATTAAGTCGCCCAAGAAATTGGCACGAGCAGATCAGACCTAAGTGGATTTATTCTTTGTCCATTCAGCTCCATTTCCTGTCACTTCCCTTAGTACATCTCCTCAGAAGTGTCATAAAGGGATGGATTTCGTATTAACCCTGAAGACTAGACTAATTAAAGTGCTTTTTTTTCTTTTACTAGTAGGAGCTGCCATTTCTTTTTTTACTAGGTACAGAAAGTTGCTCTGTGCATAATTGGCGCCCTGATAAGTTTCATGGATGGACCGACTTTTAGGGTATAATTCAGTGAGGATCGTCGAGGCTGTAAGCTCGTTGTGGGCAGGAATGTGTTTACGTCTATCGACGCTGCTGTATTGCGCTCTAAGTGCTTAGTACAGTGTTCTGCACACTGTAAGCGCTCAATAAATACCGTAGATTGACTGTTAATGTAAAGGCTGATACACCTGTCGAGCTGTCTCCATTTTGCAGATGAGGGAACTGAGTCCCGAGGTCATACAGCAAAATGAGGGAGGCAGGATTAGAACTCGGGTCCCCTCGCTCCCAAACCCAGGCTTTTTCCGCAAGTCTTCACTCTTTTAGGGTGAAGTGCCAAGGCGCCTCACACTTTTCTCCATTTTATTTTTTCTGTCTCTCAATATGAACTCTTCTCAGCAACACATGCATCCCGTGACTCAGAAATTAGACTGTTGCTAGCATAAGGGGACGAGAATCCATGCATATAATAGGCATATTGTTTGGTTCGAATGCAGATTTATATTGTCCCTTGAGCATCTAAAACATAACGCGCTCTTTTGATTTCCTCATCAATGAAAAGTGATGGAGCATAGTTATGGCCTGCATGTTTTATGATGCCTAAGAACATCATTAAATAATGACATATTCACTTATTAACTGGAGCTAACAACATTTTAACTAGGCGAGTGCTGAGAATGCAGAAATTATAATTAAGTGCAGGTACTGAGTTATAAACGCTTCTGTTATTTATGTTGCTAATCTAAAAAGGTCTTAATAGGAATCATTTTTTCCTCCCTCTCTAAATGAAAAGGGGAGTGTGCAATGTGAAAAAGATTTTGCATCCCTTTACATTTCATTAACAAAATCAAATATAGTTTTAGATTTTAAGACTGCTGCCAATCCAGGGGCAAAGCAGGGAAGTTGAAGTATGATATGCCTTCCCATTGTCTTATTATAGCTGCGCTGCAATTTTAAAGCGCGATTATTTATCATCTTTTCATTTGTCAAAACAAAAGCCTAGGTTTTAATGGCTCAGGTAACAAATGATCCACATGCAAGCTCTTTATTTTGCTGTCAAGTCATCCCATTTCCCAAAAAATCGTTGGATGAATATTGTAGCGTACGAGACCTCTCCTCAGCCTCACAGCACTTACGTCCACATCCGTAACTTATTTATACTAATGTCTGTCTCCCCTTCTAGATTGTAAGCTCTCTGTGGGCAAGGAATGTGGCTGCCGACTTTGCTATAGTGTTGTAGTGTAATAATAATAATGTTGGTATTTGTTAAGCGCTTACTATGCGCAAAGCACTGTTCCAAGCGCTGGGGAGGATACAAGGTGATCACGTTGTCCCACGTGGGGCTCGCAGTCTTAATCCCCATTTTACAGATGAGGTAACTGAGGCACAGAGAAGTTAAGTGACTTGCCCAAAGTCACACAACTGACAGTTGGCTGAGCCGGGATTTGAACCCATGACCTCCAACTCCAAAGCCTGGGCTCTTTCAACTGAGCCATGCTGCTTCTCAGCATGGGATTGTACAATCCCAAATGCTTAGTTATAGGGCTCTGCACACAGTGAGCATTCAATAAATAAGATGACTGATCAATTAATAATAATTGTGGCATTAAGCATAAGCTAGTTGTGGGCAGGGAAATGTCTATCAACTCCATAGCACCATACTCTCCCAAACACTTAGTAATAATAATAATGGGATTTATTAAGCGCTTACTATGTGCAAAACACTGTTCTAAGCGCTGGGGAAGTTCCAGGGTGATCAGGTTGTCCCACGGGGGGCTCAGAGTCTTAATCCTCTCCTCAGCCCCACAGCACTTGCGTCCATATCTGTAACTTATTTATTTTAATGTCTGTCCCCCCCTTCTAGATTGTAAGCTCTCTGTGAGCAAGGAATGTGTCTGCCAACTCTGCTATAGTGTTGTATTGTAATAATAATAATAATGTTAATCATGCCATTATTATATTATTTGTTAAGCACTTACTATGCGCAAAGCACTGTTCTAAGCGCTGGGGAAGATACAAGGTGATCAGGTTGTCCCACATGGGGCTCACAGTCTTAATCCCCATTTTACAGATGAGGGAACTGAGGCACAGAAAAGTTAAATGACTTGTCCAAAATCACACAGCTGCCAATTGGCGGAGCCGGGATTTGAACCCATGACTTCTGACTCCAAAGTCCGGGCTCTTTCCACTGAGCCACACTGCTTCTCTCAGAGTAAGCACTCAATAAATGCCATTTATTGATTGCTTACTATACGTCAAGCACCATACTAAGTGCTGAGGTAGATATAAATGATTTAGGCCCCACAAGGAAAAAGAAGAAATTGAATCCCCATTTTGCAGGTGAAGGAACTGAGGCCCAGAGAAGTTAAGCGGCTTGCCCAAGGTCACACAGCACATAAGTGGCAGAGCGGGATTCAAATTCTCCCGTGCCTTTGCTCTTTCCACTTGGCCATGCTGTTTCCCTAAGCTTTGAGCTATTAAATTCTTAGGGTGAACTCGATAGCATCAGTAGTCTAGGATGCTGGCCATTTCGAAACAAAGATGGTTTCCCTGAGAAGATATCATCGTTATCAACCTTATTATGATCATTATTACATTTACGAAGAGCTTTCATTATACCGACTGTTGAAGAGATTCAGCGAAATCAATGAAAATACCATCCCCGACCTTCAAAAGGCTTCTCTAACTCATTGTGGAAGTTTAAAATTCAGCAAGGAGGAAATAGGATGTAGAGTACAAACAGCGCTTAGAACAGTGCTTGGCACATAGTAAGAACTTTACAAATACCATCATTATTATTATTATTAAATAGGGACCCCGGAATTTAGGATTAATATTAAATTAACTTCCCCTGGTCTTTGTTCATCATGAAAATATGAAAATCACCAGCACTGAATCAAGTATCCCAGTGTCCCATGCAATAACCCTGATATCATAGCAATGTTTTCTTTTCATTTCAAAATTCATTTCATATTGCTGTCTTGTAAGAAACCTAACGATTTATAATTAATGATGGATTTCTTCTAAAGTCTCAGCTCCGATTCCGGTTTGGCTTCTCACTCAGAGACAATATCAGAATTGTCCCAAATGGGAGTTAGATTGTGATTTTTTTTTTCCCCTTAAAAATGCATCTGATGTTTGCGTTCACATTGTGCTGCTGCTGATGCAACAGATGAGCCCTGTTGATTATTATAACCACAGAATCAATCAATCAATGGTATTTATTGAGGACTTACTCTGTGCAGGGCACTGTACTAAGCGCTTGAGAGACTACAGTATCACAGAGTTGGTAGGCATGGTCCCTACCCACAAGGAGCTCATAGTCTAAAGGGGAAAGACCGACATTAATTTGTATAAACAAATTACAAATATGGACATAAGCGCCGTGGGGATGAGGGATGGGGTGCAAATTGAAGTGCAAGGGTGACAGAAGGAAGTGGGAGAAGCGGAAAAGAGGTTTAGGGAAGGCCTCTTGGAGGAGATGTGATTTTAATAAGGTTTTGAAGGTGGGGAGTGTGGTCGTCTGGGTATGGCGAAGGAGAGAGTTCACAGAACACATAGAATGTGCATTATTGAAGTAAAGAAATATAAGTGGATCTAAGATATGAGAAATTTTAAGCCATCATGCCTACTGATTCCATTCACATAGAAAGCATTCATTCAATCTCATTTATTGAGCACTTACTGTGTACTAAGCGCCTGACAATCCACTTATTCTTGATGTTCAAAGTGTTTTTATCATTCTTATTAATTATGCCCATCAACCAATTGTATTATTGTGTGGAGAGCACTATACTAAGTGCTTGGGAGAGTTCAGTACAACAGAATTGACACATTCTATGCCCACAGAGAGCTTACTAGAGTGAGACAGGCATTAATATCAAATAAGTTACATGTATTTGTATATGCATATACACATTTATGCATGTATACATATGCATATATAAATGTGTATATATATATATAGAAAGAGAGAGAGAAGCAGCGTGGCTCAGTGGAAAGAGAACGGGCTTTGGATTCAGAGGTCATGGGTTCAAATCCCGGCTCTGCCAATTGTCAGCTGTGTGACTTTGGGCAAGTCACTTAACTTCTCTGAGCCTCAGTTACCTCATCTGTAAAATGGGGATTAAGGCTGTTAGCCCCTCATGGGACAACCTGATCACCTTGTAACCTCCCCAGCACTTAGAACAGTGCTTTGCACATAGTAAGCAGTTAATAAATGCCATTATTATTATTATTATTATATAACTGCTGTAGGGCTAAGGGAAAGCTGAATAAAGGAAACAAATCAGGGTGACACAGAAGGAATTGGGAAAAGAGGAAATGGGATGTTAGAGAAGGCTTCTTGAAGGAGATGTGTTTCCAATAAGGCTTTGAAGGAGGGAAAAGTAATTATCTGTTGGATTTGAAGAGGAAGGGCATTTCAGACCAGAGGCAGGACATGTTGATGGAGAGATAGATGAGATCAGGTGTAAGTGAGTAGGTTAGTATTAGAGGAGCGAAATTTGTGGGCTGGGTTCTAGTAGCAGAGGTGTGAAGTGAGGTAGAAGGGGGCAAGGTGACTGATTTAAAGCCGACGGAGAGGAGTTTCTGTTTGATGCATAGGTGGATTGGCAATCATTGGAGGTTCCTGAGGAGTGGGGAAATATGGACGTAATTTTTTTGTCTTTAGAAAATTGATCCAGGCAGCAGAGTGAAGTGTGGAGTGGGGAGAGACAGGAGGCAGGGAGGCCAACAAGGAAGTTGATACAGTAATCAAGGTGGGATAGGATAAACGCTTGGATTAATGTGGTAGCAGTTTGGATGGAGAGGAGACGGTCAATTTTAGCATTGTTGTGAGGTTAAACCAGCAGGATTTATTGTTAGATTGAATAGGTGCGATGAATGAAAGAGATAGGGAGTCCAGCTTATCGTTGAGATTTCAGGCTTGTGAGACAGAAAGGATGGTGGTGCCATCCACAGTGACGGGAAGATCAAGGGGAGGACAGGGTTTGGGGGGAAGAAGGGATTGGAGAGGGGCAGGGGAGATTTTAGGGAGCTCACGCCTGACGGCTTCAATTTTCTCAATGAAGTGCCCAGGTCGTGTGGGGCAAGAGATGGGGGAGATGGGAAGACAGGGGATTTTAGGAGGGAGTTAAATGTCTGGAGCAACTGACAAAGGCAGCGCCAATAAAGAGGGAGAAATAAGTTTGCCGGACAGATTAAAGCAGGCAAGGTTGAACTTGAGGTGGATGAGGTTGGCCTGATATCTAGATTTCCACCAGCGGTGCTCTGCGGCTCGTTAACAAGAGTAAAGCAGGTGGATGGCAGAGGTGACCCAGGGAATTGGGTTAGTGGTACAAGATTGACAAAAGGATAGGGGTGTGAGTGAGAGGGGGAGGTATTGGAGGCGTCATTTTGGCCGTCGGGAAGGCTAAAAAGGGCACGGTGATTTGAGAAAATCGGACGGGGTCGAAAGATTGGAGGTCTCTGTGTGGGGAACAGGGCAATCTGTGGAGAGGAGGTGTGTGGGTGACAAGGCAGGTTGTGGTCAGAGGGATTTCAGAGATGTTGCGGGTAGAGATGTGGAGTGACTAGAGATGAGGAGATCGAATGTGTGTCCGCGTTGGTGAGTGGGCGAGATGGGGTGGAGCAGGAGGTCAGTGGAAGTGAGGTAAAGAAAACGGACAGCGGAAGGGTCATCAGTAATATATATGTGGATGCTGACGGCCCCAAGGATCAGTGAAGGCATGGAGAAAGAGAGAAGAATATGAGGGAAGGGATCCACAGGAATTTGATATTTTTTCTGGTTATCATTTTTTTTTTCATTACATAAAAACCCAGTGGGGTGGGAGAAGCAGAAAGGTGGGACCCAAGATATTCGATTTGAGCAGAAGCCATGGGGCTCTGGCAGTGTCCTGTGAGTTTTTGCTCCTTGGGATTTAATAATACTTACGGTACTTGTTAGGCATTTCCTTTGTGCCAAGCACTGTTCTAAGCGCTGGGGTAGATACAAGATAATCAGGTTGGACAACCCCTGTCCCCCATGGGGCTTGTAGTCTTAATCCTCATTTTACAGATGGGGTAACTGAGGCCCAGAGAATAATAATAATAATAATAATGGCATTTATTAAGCGCTTACTATGTGCAAAGCGCTGTTCTAAGTGCTGGGGAGGTTACAAGGTGATCAGGTTGTCCCACGGGGGGCTCACAGTCTTAATCCCCATTTTACAGATGAGGGAACTGAGGCACAGAGAATAATAATAATCATAATGGCATTTATTAAGCACTTACTATGTGCAAAGCACTGTTCTAAGCGCTGGGGAGGTTACAGGGTGATCAGGTTGTCCCACGGGGGGCTCACAGCCTTAATCCCCATTTTACAGATGAGGGAACTGAGGCACAGAGAAGCTAAGTGACTGGCCCAAAGTCACACAGCTGACAAGCGGCGGAGCCGGGATTTGAACCCCCGACCTCTGACTCCAAAGCCCGGGCTGTTTCCAAGAAGTGAAGTGACTTGCTCAAGGTCACACAGCAGACATGTGGCAGAGCTGGGATTAGAGCCCACGATCTTTGGACACCCGGGCCCGAGCGCTAGCCATTATGCCATGCTGCTTCTCTTTGTGTTCTGCCATTTCTAGAATTTAATTGCAAGGTAGACTCGAGAGTCCTAATGATGAGGTGCTTTTCAACTTTGAGGCATAAATCATCCGTGGATCACTTCCTTGAGCAGCCCGCCATCTCTCTGACCTACCTTTGGCAGTCCACTTCGCATCCCCAGTGAGCTCATTCCCATTTCTCCGTTTCTTGGCTGGGAAATCTCTTTCCATCTTTCTCCGGTATTCCCTTTTCCCACGCCTCCCAGCAAGAACAGGATTGGCTGGCTCCTTCTCTTCTCATCCAGGAACATGGATTCGGAATGGGAAGCGCCTGAATTTCATATCTTCTCCAAAATGAAAAGTCTGAAAATCATGAGACAGCGACAGTATTTTTTGCTGTTCAGCTTAGAAAACCGGGACACCGGTTGGAGGAATTCTATCATTTCCTTTGATATATTAGGCCGCGGATCCCCAGTGACTAGGATGGCGACATTTAAAAATTGTGCCATAAATAATGCAAAGGACAATTTAGTTTAATCCTATAAAATACATGAAAAAGTTTTAAAATAAGTTTCGGCATGACATTTCCTCAATAATGTTAATGAATGACCGAGGCCTCTATAAAGCACCTCATCTTTTCATGTCTAATAAAGATATTTGTAAAATTACATTATATTCAGTCCATAATTGAGTTACAATTCCATGTCAGCCTTTCTGCATTTGGCCATTTGAAACAGATTTTGAAAACTGCATGGACTGAGATTAGATTTTAAAATGTCTGGCATTGAAGAATGTTTTCCTTTTAAGTAGCAATCGCATTTCCTATGAACTGTGGAGTTCATCTAGATATGAGGAACTATTTGAAACAAACAAACCATTAAGTACCAAGCAACTATCTGACACAATAATGAGTGACCCAGTAATCATATGGCGAACAAAATAAAAGTGTAATACGAAAGGCTGGTGTTCATTCAGTGCTGTTCTGTCTGTAACCAGAGAAAATATTTGAAATGTTTAGAAAAGGTCCCAAAAGGGGGAAAAATGTCTGTCAGCTTCTCTTATAAAGATTCATTTCATTCATTCAATTGTATTGAGCGCTTACTGTGTGCAGAGCACTGTACTAAGCGCTTGGGAAGTACAAGTTGGCAACATATAGAGACGATCCCTACCCAATAAGGGGCTCACAGTCTAGAAGGGGGAGACAGACAACAAAACCAAACCTGTGGACGAGTGTCAAGTCGTCAGAACAAATAGAATTAAAGCTAAATGTACATCCTTAACAAAATAAATAGAATAGTAAATATGTACAAGAGAATAGTAAATATGTACAAGATGTCTTAATTTGGTACAATTTTATTTGAAGGCATAAAGCAGGGAAGGGAAGGTTTAAAAGATTAATTTATAAGTTCAATCATGTTTCCTAAGCATTTACTGTGTGCAAATCGCTGTACTAAGCACTTGGGATGCTACAGTTTTTTTCTTTTCTTTTTTCTAATGGCATTTATTAAGTGCTTACTACGTGCAAAGCACTGTTCTAAGATATTGTGATTCACCAAATATCTTTTCATATGACTTTCCCAATGAACTTAATATTGTTTCTGCATCTCAATAAATGCAAACGGTGACAGTCGAGGCAATTTATTGCCATGTCTTTTCCCCCTGTAGGCTGAAATGTTTTTTAAAAAATTATATTTAAGAGTTTACTATGTGTCAAGCACTTTTCTAAGCGTTGGAATCGATACAAGTTAATCAGGCAGGGCACAGTCCCTGCCCCACGTGGGGCTCCCAGCCTAAGTAGGAGGAAGAACAGGTATTGAATCCCCATTTTGCAGTTGAGGAAACTGAGGCAGAGAGAAGTGAAGTGCCTTGCCTAAGGTCAGAAAGAGGCAAGTGGGGAAGGCAGGATTAGAACCCAGGTCATCTTCATCCACTAGGCCATTCTGCCTTTTGAGGGCAAGTTTCGCATCTACCTGCTCTATCTTACTGTACTCTCCCAAGCGCTTAGTACAGTGCTTCTGTGCGCAGTAAGCACTCAGTAGATACCACTGATTTGAACAGTCGATTCCCTCTTCTACATCTCTCTGCATTCTGCTTGCTTCCTCTTATGACTCGTTCATTCAGTCATATTTATTGAGCACTTAGACGCGGTCTGTATGGGGTCGCAGAACAATCAGAAAGGAGGTGAGTCTCCATTTTCCATCTCCCTTTTATTCATTCATTCAATCGTATTTATTGAGCGCTTACTGTGTGCAGAGCACTGTACTAAGCGCTTGGGAAGTACAAGTCGGCAAAATGTAGAGACGGTCCCCACCCAGAAACGGGCTCACGGTCCAGAAAGGGGAGACAGACAACAAAACAAAGCAAGTAGACAGGTGTCAACACTGTCAGAATAAATAGAATTATTGCTATATGTACATCATTAATAAAATAGAGTAGTAAATATGTACAAGATATATAGAGTAGTATATATGCACAAATATATATATATATACTAGTGCAGTGGGGAGGAGGAGGGGGAAGGGTGGAGGGAGGGTGGTGATGGGGAAGGAGAAGCAGCGTGGCTCAGTGAAAAGAGCACGGGCTTTGGAGTCAGAGGTCATGGGTTCGAATCCTGACTCCACCACATGACGGCTGTGTGATCTTGGGCAAGTCACTTAACTTCTCTGAGCCTCAGTTACCTCATCTGTAAAATGGGGATTGACTTTGAGCCCCACGTGGGACAACCTGATCATCTTGTAACCTCCCCAGTGCTTAGAACAGTGCTTTGCACATAGTGCTTAAATTCCATTATTATTATTATTATTCCTGGCTCGTCTCCATTCTCGATTTCTTGTTCAGACTTCCAGCCACCTCCGCTTTCCAGCTCTCCCTCTCTGGAATGATAAAGTTTATTCTTTTCTCAGAGAAGGCCTCCATTGAGGGTAATAATAGTAATAATGATGGTATTTGTTAAGCGCTTACTATGTGCCAAGCACTGTTCTAAGCACTCGGGAGGTTACAAGGTGATCAGGTTGTCCCACAAGGGGCTCACAGTCTTAATCCCCATTTTACAGATGAGGGAACTGAGGCCAAGAGAAGTGAAGCGACTTGCCCAAAGTCACCCAGCTGACAATTGGCGGAGCTGAGATTTGAACCCACAACCTCTGACTCCAAAGCCCGGGCTCTTTCCACTGAGCCATGCTGCTTCTCATCCAGGCCCTTTTATCCTTCTAGACTGTGAGCCCGCTGTTGGGTAGGGACTGTTCTGTACGTTGCCAACTTGTACTTCCCAAGAGCTTAGTACAGTAAGCGCTCAATAAATACGATTGAATGAATGAATGATTGGATCCTGCTCATTTTTATACCAAATCTTCCTCATCTTTCCATGTATTTCTCTCCAAAACTGAGAATTTTTCCCCCCGAATTGGCTTGAGGGATGCCAATTAAAACTGTAACGATCGGCAATAACCTTTTTTCCTCGGAAGAGATTTTCTGCCCTAGGTGGTATTTGCATTTGCTGGAGGAGCAGGATTATATAGGCCATTTTTGATTGTGCGCTCCAATTTCTATCTGCTGAGCTACACTGTTCTTCTATCGCACTCTGAACGAAAGCGGTCATGAGAACATCTAGTTGTAAAATTTTAAGTCAACTTTTGACAGCAGAAGGAGGGAAATGAATTTCACAGTACGAGCTGCTTTCGACTACTTATCAGAAAGTCAGTTTGATTAGCGCAGCAGAAGTTGAGTGAAGCCAAATTTTGATCGCTTCTCTTGTTGTCTGTAGTAGTCTGTTTTTTTGGGGGGGTTCTTGTTAAGTGCTTACTACATCCCAGGCTGGGGTAGATATAAATTAACCAGGCTGGACACAGTCCGCATCCCGTGGTCTTAATCCCCGTTTTACGGATGAGGGAACCGAGGCACAGAGAAGTGAAGCGACTAGCCCCAAGTCACACAGCTGACAATTGGCAGAGCCAGGATTAGAACTCAGGTCCTTCAGACCTCCAGACCCATTTTCTAACCACAAAGCCACACTGCTTCTCTGCTGCTGCTTTGTTCTGGATAACGGCAGCCCTCTGCCTATATTAATTGGCAGATACGCGGGGTTGGATCACCTGCGATGTTTGCAGATTTCCTTTAATCAAAGTTTCCTGCGCACTCAGGCCAACTTCACGCTATTTATGACCTTAGACATTTTGCCGTATCCCTGCGATGGAGAGCTGTGATTGAAGACGTCTTAACTCATCTCCCTGTAATGACAATCCGCATTAAAGGAAGTTCAGACTCGCTTCCATAAAGGTCCCGGGAGTGGCTGATTTGGGGAGTAAAATTCCAAGCACAACAATCAAGTGGGCCTGAAATCATCCTAATGGAGGGAATAAATTAGCAGGCAACCTGATTAGATTCAGGGACTAAATCATAGCCAGCCCTCGCTGCTTTTCAGTGTAAGGTAGGAGAAATCCAGCTCACATCTACTGTAAACTATAGACAATGCAGTGTTTTCGTATTAAACAATCATTTTGGGGATGATAATGGAAGAATCAGTAGTTTCCAAGCACAGAACGGGTAGGAGAGTTTCCTGGAAAAGAGATTTATTCCCTTTCATGTTTCTGAGTTTTATTTGGATTTTTGATGGTATTCCTTCATTCATTCATTCAGTCGTTTTTATTGAGCGCTTACTGTGTGCAGAGCACTGTACTAAGCGCTTGGGAAGTACAACACTGGTCAAGTGTTTACTCTGTGCGGGGCACTGAACTAAGCTCGGGGGTAAATAGAAGCTAATCAAATTGGGCACGTGGGGCCCGCAGTCTTAATCCCCATTTTACAGAGAAGTAACTGAGGCACAGAGAAGGTTAACCAAGGTTAGGCAGCAGTACTATCAATTGATTAGTTTACAGACTAGAGGATGAGTTTACAAAAGTCCCGAGTTCATTCAATCGTATTTATTGAGTGCTTACTGTGTGCAGAGTACTGGACTAAACTCTTGGAGGGGGGAAGAATAGGTGTCCAGGTTCAGGAAGGAGCATATCCCAAGGGACGCCAACCCCAAGGAGGGAAACATTGGGGTTTCAGGGTTGAGGTGTCCCAGGAAAGAATAATCAGTTACAGTATTTGTTAAGCTCTTACTATGTGCCAGGCACTAGTAAGAGCTTAACAAATACTGTAATTATTATTATTATTATTATGTGCCAGGCACTGCCTCTCCCCCTCGTCCCCATCTCCATCCCCCCCATCTTACCGCCTTCCCTTCCCCACAGCACCTGTACATATGTATATATGTTTGTACATATTTATTGCTCTATTTATTTATTTATTTTGCTTGTACACATCTATTCTATTATTTTATTTTGTTAGTATGTTTGGTTTTGTTCTCTGTCTCCCCCTTTTAGACTGTGAGCCCACTGTTGGGTAGGGACTGTCTCTGTGTGTTGCCAATTTGTACTTCCCAAGCGCTTAGTGCAGTGCTCTGCACATAGTAAGCGCACAATAAATACGACTGATTGATTGATTGATTGACCGCTGGCTCCCGTGCTCTCTCCATTTAAGCACGCTGCTTCTCTGCAGTTTACCTGTGTTTTGAGAAATTTAAACAGCATACGGATTATGGGCTGCTACATTTATTCTTCAAAATAGCCCCCCATAAGGGCATTTTGGATTGAAACCAGATAAAAACCCTGCAGTCACTGCCTTACCATCCTTCGTTCGCAAACGCTGAAGACCCTCGCTGGTATTTGAAAAAGCCCAAATCGGTTGGAAGGCTAAGAGCAGGAATTCTTTTCTTTTTTTAAAAAATAGTTTCACGTTGAAAAAGGAAATCCAAGCGGCGGAAAGGGTGTCTGCCCGTTCCAAAAAAAAAAATCTCTATTTCATTAAGTGTCGGGATCCATAAAAGTTACTACTGGCTCTTCAATTTGTTTTAAGATAAGGCTGCAAAGTATTTGGGGAATGGCATACCATAAACCATTTAACGGGTTGACGTTTTAAAAGCTCCCAGCATTTATTTTCAGGATACGGTGTACCGGCTGACGTGTGAAATGGTTCCAAAGCCAAGTGCTAAAGTGAAAGCTGACTGGGTGAATCTTTTAGGAACTGGGCCTTTATTAATAGGAGCTATATAGTGTGTTCTGAATATGGATCAAACAATTTTTTTTTCTGGTATTTGTTCATTCATTCATTCATTCAATCGTATTTATTGAGCGCTTACTGTGTGCAGAGCACTGTACTAAGTGCTTATTTGTTAATCAATCATATTTATTGAGCGCTTACTATGTGCAGAGCACTGTACTAAGCGCTTGGGAAGTACAAATTGGCAACATATAGAGACAGTCCCTACCCAACATTGGGCTCACAGTCTAAAAGGGGGAGACAGAGAAAAAAAAAAAAAACAAACATACTAACAAAATAAAATAAATAGAATAGATATGTACAAATTAAGCGCTTACTATGCGCCAGGCACTGTACTAAGCACTGGGATGGTTACAAGCAAATCAGGTTGGACACAGTCCCTGTCCCTCATAGGACTCACAGTCTTATTCCCCATTTTACAAATGAGGTAACTGAGGAACTGCGAAGTGAAGTGACTTGCCCAAGGTCACATGGCAGATGAGTGGCAGAGCCGGGATTAGAACCCAGGACCGTCTGACTCCCAAGTCTGTGCTCTGTCCAGCTCGCCATGCTGCTACGTCGAGCGAGTTGCTTCACAGCATGGCTCAGTGGGCTTTGGAGTCAGAGGTCACGGGTTCAAATCCCGGCTCTGCCAATTGTCAGCTGTGTGACTTTGGACAAGTCACTTCACTTCTCTGGGCCTCAGTTCCCTCATCTGTAAAATGGGGATTTAAACTGTGAGCCCCCCGTGGGACAACCTGATCACCTTGTAACCTCCCCAGCGCTTAGAACAGTGCTTTGCACATAGTAAGCACTTAATAAATGCCATCATTATTATTATTGGAAAAGTGCTTTGCTGATTTGCTAATTAGCAATTTGCTAATTGCTAATAAATGCCGCCATCATTATTATTATTGGAAAAGTGCTTTGCTAATTAGCTAATTAGCAATTTGCTAATTGCTAATAAATGCCATCATTATTATTATTATTATTATTATTAGAACAGTGCTTTGCACATAGTAAGCACTTAATAAATGCCATCATTATTACTATTATATACTTCCAGAGCTCAGAACAGTGCTTTGCACATAGTAAGCACTTAATAAATGCCATTATTAATTATTATTATTATCGAGAGGCAGCGTGGCTCAGTGGAAAGAGCCCGGGCTTTGGAGTCGGAGGTCATGGGTTCAAATCCTGGCTCCGCCAACTGTCAGCTGGGTGACTTTGGGCAGGTCACTTCACTTCTCTGTGCCTCAGTTACCTTATCTGTAAAATGGGGATTAAGACTGTGAGCCCCCCCCGTGGGACAACCTGATCATCTTGTAACCTCCGCAGTGCTTAGAACAGTGCTTTGCACATAGTACGCACTTAATAAATATCATCATTATTATTATTATATACTTCCAGAACTTAGAACAGTGCCTTGCACATAGTAAGCACTTAATAAATGCCATTATTAATTATTATTATTATTATCGAGAGCCAGCATGGCTCAATGGAAAGAGCCTGGGCTTTGGAGTCAGAGGTCATGGGTTCAAATCCCGGCTCTGCCAACTGTCAGCTGGGTGACTTTGGGCAGGTCACTTCACTTCTCATCTGTAAAATGGGGATTAAGACTGTGAGCCCCAAGTGGGACAACCTGATCACCTTGTAGCCCCCGCCAGCACTTAGAACAGTGCTTTGCACATGGTAAGTGCTTAACAAATACCACCATTATTATTATTATTCTCTGGGCCTCAGTTACCTCTTCTCTAAAATGGGGATCAAGACTGTAAGCCCCCAGAGGGACAATCCGATCACCCCATAACCTCCCCTGCACTTAGAACAGTGCTTTGCACATAGTAAGCTCTTAATAAATGCCATTATTATTATTATTATTTCTGAAAATGGATGCACACACACACACTCTAGAATGCAAGCTCGCCATCGATGGGGAATCCGTCGGCTATATTGTTATATCGTCCTCTCCCAGGAGCTTCGTACAGTGCTCTGCGCACAGTAAGCGCTCAACAAATACCATTGAGAAATTGATTTATCACGTACGTAGCTCAGAGTAATTTCTGTAGCAGTTGATACCGGCTCTACATTGGCGCTGATTAAAAATGTGAATACAGTAGCAGAGTGGTGAGAGACCCATAAATAATGAAAGGGTAAACCTTTTAGCTTAATTGGAAACTATTAAACCTAGAGCAAGCCGGCTCATTTTGTAGAATAAATAAAGTAGGTTTACAGCAGACGGCAATGAACGGGATGGTTACATCAGGAATTGGGGTTTAGTGAAATGAGTAGTGGCACCCCATATCCATGGGTATAATTAATTCAATCGTATTTATTGAGCACTTACTGTGTGCAGAGCACTGGACTAAGCGCGTGGGAAGTACAAGTTGGCAACATACAGAGATGGTCCCTTCCCAACAACGGGCTCACAGTCTCATGGCATTTTCCGGAAGATTCGGAATCCAGTCATTTTGGTATCTTGGGCAGCTCACCTCCTCCAGGAGGCCTTCCCTGACTGAGCCCCCTTTTTCCTCTCCTCCTCCCCATCTCCCCCTCCCTCCCTCCTTCCCCACCCATAGCACTTGTATATATTTGTACAGATTTATTACTCTATTTATTTGACTTGTACATATTTACCCCGGGCCTGGAATGCCCTCCCTCTGCCCATCCACCAAGCTAGCTCTCTTCCTCCCTTCAAGGCCCTACTGAGAGCTCACCTCCTCCAGGAGGCCTTCCCAGACTGAGCCCCTTCCTTCCTCTCCCCCTCGTCCCCCTCTCCATCCCCCCGCCTTACCTCCTTCCCTTCCCCACAGCTCCTGTATATATGTATATATGTTTCTACATATTTATTACTCTATTTATTTTACTTGTACATATCTATTCTATTTTATTTTGTTAGTATGTTTGGTTTTGTTCTCTGTCCCCCACTTCTAGACTGTGAGCCTGCTGTTGGGTAGGGACTGTCTCTATATGTTGCCAACTTGTACTTCCCAAGCGCTTAGTACAGTGCTCTGCACACAGTAAGCGCTCAATAAATATGATTGATGATGATGATGATGATTTACTATTCTATTTCTTTTGTTAATGATGCGCATATTAGACTGTGAGCCCGTTGTTGGGTTGGGGTTGTCTCTATTTGTTGCCGAATTGTACTTTCCAAATGCTTAGTACAGTGCTCTGCACACAGTAAGCGCTCAATAAATGCGATTGAATGAACGAATGTTCCACTGAGCCACCTGTGTATATGTATATATGTCTATACGTATTTATTACTCTATTTGTACATATTTATTCTATTTATTTTATTTTGTGAATATGTTTTGTTGTCTGTCTCCCCCTTCTAGACTGTGAGCCTGCTGTTGGGTAGGGACCGTCTCTAGATGTTGCCGACTTGTACTTCCCAAGCGCTTAGTACAGTGCTCTGCACACAGTAAGCTCTCAGTAAATGCGATTGAATGAATTAATGTTCCACTGAGCCACCTGTATATATGTATATATGTCTGTACGTATTTATTACTCTATTTTATTTGTACATATTTATTCTATTTTATTTTGTGAATATGTTTTGTTGTCTGTCTCCCCCTTCTAGACTGTGAGCCTGCTGTTGGGTAGGGACCGTCTCTAGATGTTGCTGACTTGTACTTCCCAAGTGCTTAGTACAGTGCTCCGCACACAGTAAGCGCTCAATAAATGCTATTGAATATAGCTTTAATTCTATTTGTTCTGCCGATTTTGACACCTGTCCACATGTTTTATTTTGTTGTCTGTCTCCCCCTTCTAGACTGTGAGCCCGTTGTCGGGTAGGGCCCGTCTCTATATGTGGCCGACTTGTGCTTCCCAAGCGCTTAGTCCAGTGCTCTGCACACAGTAAGCGCTCAATAAATACGATTGAATGAATGGATACCGGATTCTCCAATATTTCCATTCCACAGCTCCTCAAATCCTCCTGGATTCCCACATGCACATTTCCCCTTCATGCAAAAAAGGAAGAATCATAAATTAATGCTCGTGCTATTTTTTAGCCTCTAATCAATCATATTTATTGAGCACTTACTGTGTGCAGAGCACTGAATTAGGAGCTTGGGAGAGTTCAGTATAATAGAACTAGTGGAAATGTTCCTTGCCCATAAGGGAAGCAGCATGGCTCAGTGGAAAGAGCCCGGGCTTTGGAGTCAGAGGTCGTGGGTTCAAATTCCGGCTCCGCCACTTGTCAGCTGGGTGACTTTGGGCAAGTCGCTTCACTTCTCTGGGCCTCAGTTCCCTCATCTGTCAAATGGGGATGAAGACTGTGAGCCCCCCGTGGGACAACCTGATCACCTTGTAACCTCCCCAGCGCTTAGAACAGTGCTTTGCACATAGTAAGCGCTTAATCATCATCATCATCAATCGTATTTATTGAGCGCTTACTATGTGCAGAGCACTGTACTAAGCACTTGGGAAGTACAAATTGGCAACATATAGAGACAGTCCCTACCCAACAGTGGGCTCACAGTCCAAAAATAAATGCCATCATTATTATTATTATTGTTATAATGAGCTTGCAGTCTAGAGGTGGAGATAGACATTAATCTGTCTCAGTATGTGCCAAACACTGTACTAAGCACCGGGCTAGATTCAAAATAATCGGGTTTGGACCCAGTCCCGGCCCTATAAGGGGCTCACAGTCCAAACAGGAGTGGAAACTAGTATGAAATTCCTATAGGTGAAGAAATTCAGTCTGGAGCGCAAAGATCCAATTTAACGCCATCCTTCCTGCCCATTGTGTGCAGCCCGCTCCAGCACCGGGAAGCTACGAAGTTCAGAAATCATTTGAGAAATCGCACGGAAAACCCGTCTTCATGCCGCCTCGAACGTCTGTGGCCAGAAGAAAACACGCATCCTTCCTCAGTGGCTCTCCTCGTTATACGGCGTGTAAGCCGGGCGGCCCAGGTAAGACGGCTGGGGCTCCTTTTCCATCACATCCTGATCAAAGCGCGTTCCCTACGAATTGGAAAACGGGAAAACGCAGGGTGAGAGTTTCTCTCGGGTCAAGAAGTTTGTCTCCTTTCTAGAAAAGGTTATTCCTTCATTCAATCGTATTTATTGGGCCCTTACTGTATGCAGAGCACTGTACTAAGCGCTTGGGAAGCACAAGTTGGCAACCTATAGAGACGGTCCCTACCCAACAGCGGGCTCACATTCAAGCTACCGTAGCTATTTCACCATGAGAAAATACATCTGGGCACGCTCAGGTCAAGCGTCGTTGTTTGTTTATAGTAATAATAATAATAATGGCATTTATTAAGCGCTTACTATGTGCAAGGCACTGTTCTAAGCGCTGGGGATATACAAGTTGATCAGGTTGTCCCACGTGGGGCTCACTTCATCCCCACTTTACAGATGAGGGAACTGAGGCCCAGAGAAGTTAAGTGACTTGCCCAAAGTCACACAGCTGACAAGTGGCAGAGCCAGGATTTGAACCCGTGACCTCTGGCTCCAAAGTCCATGCTCTTTCCACTGAGCCACGCTGCTTCTCAATGGCATTTATTAAGTGCTTATTATCATCATCATCATCAGTCGTATTTATTGAGCGCTTACTGTGTGCAGAGCACTGTGTGCAAAGCACTGTTCTAAGCACTGGGGAGGTTACATGGTAATCAGGTTGTCCCACATGAGGCTCACAGTCTTCATCCCCATTTTACAAACGAGGGAACTGAGGCACAGAGAAGTGAAGTGACTCGCCCAAAGTCACGCAGCTGACAAGTGGCGGAGCCGGGATTTGAACCCGCGACCTCTGACTCCTCTGACTTGTCTGATGGTATTTGCTAAATGCTTATTATGTTTCAAGCACTGTTCTAAGCGCTGGGGTGGATACACTTAGGAAAATCCCCCTACAAGCAGCTTCTGAAGGTAATTGGGAGTAGGAAATCTCGATTCTGGATCCGGGCTTTCCCTTCACTAATTAGGAGACCTTGCGATTCTATTTATAATGGAGATAGGATTATTTGCCACCATCCAAATCTCCGAGGTGTTGGGAAGATTAATGAGGTGGCATTTGTAAGTGACTTTCAGAGTCTGTAAAACTCTGTAAAGGGAGGAGGATCGCACCGGTAAGTTAGGGAACGAGTAAAATGGTCAACAAATAACTTCCACTTTCCATTCATTCGGTCATATTTATTGAGCACTTACTGTGTGCAGAGCACTGTACTAAGCGCTTGGGAAGTCCAAGTTGGCAACATATAGAGACGGTCCCTACCCAACAGCGGGCTCACGGTCAACGCGTTCCCAAATGTTCATTAACTGAAATAATAACTCATGTGAAGGACAAGGAATTTACAATATTCGTTCATTCGTTGTCGTATTTAATGAGGGCTTACTATGTGCTAAGCTCTGTACTGAGCTCTTGGGAGAGTACAGTAGAACAAGAAACATACCCACTCTCACAGTCTAGAATGTGAAGTAAAGAAAAACAAAGTCCATCAATTAAGAGCAATAATCATGTAAATGATCGAGGTGTTCGAGGAGAGCTTACTCTTTGCCAATCATTTTTCCAAGCGCTGGGGTGATTTTGTAGTATCACGTGTTTCCAATCAATCAATCAATCGTATTTATTGAGCGCTTACTGTGTGCAGAGCCCTGTACTAAGCGCTTGGGAAGTACAAGTTGGCAACATATAGAGACAGTCCCTACCCAACAGCGGGCTCACAGTCTAAAAGGGGGAGACAGAGAACAAAACCAAACATGCTAACAAAATAAAATAAATAGAATAGATATGTACAAGTAAAATAAATAAATGAATAAATTATGTGATTTGGCTAGAAGGCCGTAAGGCAGTTAGGGAACTGTCTTCGGACGGCGTGAGCCTGTTTGGACGAACGCGCCGTGGAGAATCAGAAGGAGCGATTTGTGTACAAGCTTGTGTGGTTTTCACCATGAGTGCTACAGTGTGTTTTTTTGATTGATATGTCTGTACCTATTTATTACTCTATCTTGTACATATCTATTCTATTTATTTTATTTTGTTAATATGTTTGGTTTTGTTCTCTGTCTCCCCCTTCTAGAGTGTGAGCCCACTATTGGGTAGGGACTGTCTCTATATGTTGCCAACTTGGACTTCCCAAGCGCTTAGTACAGTGCTCTGCACACAGTAAGCGCTCAATAAATAAGATTGATTGATTGATTTTTTCTCTATACTGTAAAGTCACGGAGGGCAGGCAGCTCTGTTTTCTCTTGCTCTTCCAGGCACATAGTACAGTGCTCTGCACACTGAAAGTGCTCAATAAATTTGATGGATTTGCCTGTATTAAAGAACTGTACAGTCATCTCTGGTCATTGTCGAGGACACACTTCTGGTTGGTGTGTTTTTTGATGCGTGCTCTCATTATAAAAATGTATGAGAAGCAGCGTGACTCAGTGGAAAGAGCCCGGGCTTTGGAGCCTGAGTTCACGGGTTCAAATCCCAGCTCCACCAGCTGTCAGCTGTGTGACTTTGGGCAAGTCACTTCACTTCTCTGTGCCTCAGTTACTTCATCTGTAAAATGGGGATTAAGATTGTGAGCCCCCCCCGTGGGACAACCTGATCGCCTTGTAACCTCCCCAGCGCTTAGAACAGTGCTATGCACACAGTAAGCGCTTAATAAATGCCATCACTATTATTATTATTATTGTACACTACTGAAGACAATATATTTTTCTAGCATGTTTTGTAATGTAAGGGCATGGAGTGTGTAGTAAGATTTTACACTTACATTGCCAAGTAAGTAGCTTGCTTAAGACTACGAGGGGAAGCAGCGTGGTTCAGCAGAAAGAGCCCGGGCTTTGCAGTCAGAGGTCAGGGGTTCAAATCCCGGCTCTGCCAATTGTCAGCTGGGTGACTTTGGGCAAGTCACTTCACTTCCCTGGGCCTCAGTTCCCTCATCTGTAAAATGGGGATTAAGACTGTGAGCCCCTTGTGGGACAACCTGATTGCCGTGTATCCCCCCAGCATTTAGAACAGTGCTTTGCACATAGTAAGCGCTTCATAAATGCCATCAAAAAAAAAAAGTGCTCTGAGTTGACCTTCAGAGGAGTGGCTCAAAAATGCCACACATTTGATAACAACTCTGTAGTCTAGGAAGCATTGTACCCGTACGCAACCGTGGTCTGTAATTCAGGGGAAATTTCTGGGTGGTGGTTTAGTGATCCATTTTTTCAATCCGCTTCTCATGGTCTGTAATTCAGGGGAAATTTCTGGGTGGTTTTAGTGATCCATTTTTTCAATCAAATTTTGGCCTACTATTCCACTGTCATCATGTTTAAACAAAGATTATCTGAGTGAAGCAAATGACGAGTCATCACAAAATAGTGAATTTTAGAGTGGTTAAAAAAACCACTTCTGGATCTGTAGCAGGTTGCTTTTGTGCAAAATCAGCTCTCTTCAACACAGAAATCCTAAGAGGTTTTATTCCTGATTCCCTTCAGTTCCCAGAGCTCTAGTTTCTCATCAGGGTTATATAGCCAGATTACTTTATTCCCGCCTAGGCCGCACCAGCTAAAATAAAGACTAGAAATCCAGAGGATTGATGATGATGATGGTATTTGTTAATCATTCATTCGTATTTATTGAGCGCTTACTGTGTGCAGAGCACGGTACGAAGCCCTCGGAAAGTATAATTTGGTAACAGATAGAGACAATCCCTATCCAACAGCTGGCTCCCAGTCTAGAAGGGGGAGACAGACAACAAAACAAGTAGACAGGCATTCATTCTTTCAATCGTATTTATTGAGCGCTTACTGTGTGCAGAGCACTGTACTAAGCGCTTGAAGTTCAAGTTGGCAACATATAGAGACGGTCCCTACCCGACAGTGGGCTCACAGTCATCAGTAGCATCGAAGTGTTAAGTGCTTACCCTGTGCCACGCGTTGTTCTAAGCGCTGGAATAGATGCAAGGTAATCAGGTTGTCCCACGTGGGGCTCACAGTCTTAATCCCATTTTACAGATGAGGGAACTGAGGCACAGTGAAGTGACTTACCCAAGGTCCCACAACAGACCAGTGGTGGTTCCAGGATTAGAACTCACAGCTTCTGACTCCCAAACCTGCATTCTTTCCACTAGGCCATGCTGATTTACCATGGCAGAATTTTTTTTCTTTTAATAATAATAATAATGATAATAATGTTGGTGTTAAGCACTTATTATGTGCCTAGCACTGTTCTAAGCGCTGGGGGCGATACAAGGCGATCAGGTTGTCCCATGTGGGGCTCACAGTCTTCATCCCCATTTTACATTTGAGGGAACTGAGGCCCAGAGAAGTGAAGTGACTTGCCCAAAGTCACACAGCTGACAAGTGGCAGAGCCGGGATTCGAACCCATGACCTCTGACTCCAAAGCCCGGGCTCTTTCCACCAAGCCACGCTGCTTATTTTGCCTTACTTCACCTACTACCAGCCCTGGATCACGGAAAAGAGCCCGGGTTTTGGAATCAGAGGTCATGGGTTCAAATCCCGGCTCCACCAACTGTCAGCTGTGTGACTTTGGGCAAGTCGCTTCACTTCTCTGGGCCTCAGTTACCTCATCTGTAAAATGGGGATGAAGACTGTGAGCCCCCCATGGGACAACCTGATCACCTTGTAACCTCCCCAGCGCTTAGAACGGTGCTTTGCACATAGTAAGCGCTTAATAAATGCCATTATTATTATTATTAAACTCTTTTGAGGACAGGGATTGAGTCTAATAACCATAAGCTGTGCGAAGCAGTGTGTCCGAGTGTAGAGAGCTCGGGCCTGGGAATCAGAGGACCAGGATTCTTATCCCGGCTCCATCACTTTCCTGTTGTGTCGACTTTTCTGGCCTCACTTACCTAATCTGTAAAAGGGGGATTCAGTGCCTCTTCTCCCTCCTATTTAGACTGCGAACCCCATGGGCGACAGGGACTGAATCCAACCTGCTAAACTTGCATTTAGCCCAGAATTTAAATAATAATAATAATAATAATAATAATGGGATTTATTAAGCGCTTACTATGTGCAGAGCACTGTTCTAAGCGCTGGGGGGGATACAAGGTGATCATGTTGCCCCACGTAGGGCTCACAGTCTTAATCCCCATTTTACAGATGAGGTAACTGAGGCGCAGAGAAGTTGAGTGACTTGCCCAGGGTCACACAGCAGATATGTGGCAGAGTTGGGATTTGAACGCACGACCTCCGACTCCAAAGCCCGGGCTCTTTCCACTGAGCCATGCTGCTTCTCTGATCAGCAAATCAGTCCTTGGCACGTAGAAAGTGCTTACCAAACACTGAGAAGCAGCGTGGCTCAGTGGAAAGAGCCCGGGCTTGGGGGTCAGAGGTCATGGGTTCAAATCCCGACTCTGCCACGTATCTGCTGTGTGACCTTGGGCAAGTCACTTAACTTCTCTGCGCCTCAGTTACCTCATCTGTAAAATGGGGATTAAGACTGTGAGCCCCACGTGGGGCAACTTGATCACCTTGTATCCCCCCCCCAGCGCTTAGAACAGTGCTCTGCATATAGTAAGCGCTTAATAAATGCCGTCATTATTATCATTATTATAGCAGCGTGGCTCAGTGGAAAGAGCCCGGGCTTGGGGGTCAGAGGTTATGGGTTCTAATCCCGGCTCCGCCGCTTATGAGCTGTGTGACTTTGGGCAAGTCGCTTCACTTCTCTGGGCCTCATCTGGAAAATGGGGATTAAGACTGTGAGCCCCCCTTGGGACAACATGATCACATTGTAACCTCCCCAGCGCTTAGAACAGTGCCTTGCACATAGAAAGCGCTTAATAAATGTCATTATTATTATTATTATTAATAATAAAGATCTCTCAATCCGCGAGCTTGTAAAACCTCAGTCCCTCTCAATGATTTCTGCGGGGAGATACAATGCTGCATTCCTATTCTCTTACCACCTCACTGCTGTGAGAAGAACAGCTTCACTGGTTCAGATTTAAATGGCGCTGCAGAGAAATGGGGTGGCATTGACGTATCTCTTCAGAGGAAATGGAAGAGGACTCCTAAGTGGTATCTTTCTATTTTGCGTGATGGAGCAAATCTCATTTTCCTGATGAATCTGACTAGATGATCGTTAGCGCACTCCAGGGTGGAAGCAAGCATAAGGGACGGAAGGGGGGATCAGAGGGGGGGAACAGGAAAAATGTCCACTAAATTCAGGGAAAATTCTACTGTGAGGAAAGTTTCAAGAGCTCTTACTGCCTGAAGGAAAATTGAAAAACGTTCTGGAAGTGAACCAGGCATCCATTCCCCCCCCGCCTTACCTCCTTCCCTTCCCCACAGCACCTGTATATATGTTTGTACATATTTATTACTCTATTTATTTTACTTGTACATATTTATTCTATTTATTTTATTTTGTTAATATGTTTGGTTTTGTTGTCTGTCTCCCCCTTCTAGACTGTGAGCCCGCTGTTGGGTAGGGACCGTCTCTATATGTTGCCAACTTGGACTTCCCAAGCGCTTAGTACAGTGCTCTGCACACAGTAAGCGCTCAATAAATTCATTCATTCATTCAATTGTATTTATTGAGCGCTTACTGTGTGCAGAGCACTGTACTAAGCGTTTGGGAATTACAATAAATACGAATGAATGAATGAATGAAGGAAACTGCATGGGGATTAGAGGTGGAAGGAAATTTTTAAAAATTATGGCATTTGTTAAGCGCTTATTATGAGAAGCAGCGTGGCTCAGTGCTTTGCACATAGTAAGTGCTTAATAAATGCCATTATTATTATTATTATGTGCTGAACACTGTTATAAGCTCTTTGGTAGGTACAAGATCATCTTTAGAGAAGTAGCGTGGCTCAGTGGAAAGAGCCCAGGCTTTGGAGTCAGAGGTCATGGGTTCAAATCCCAGCTCTGCCACTTGTCAGCTGTGTGACTTCAGGCAAGTCACTTCACTTCTCTGGGCCTCAATTACCTCATGTGTAAAATGGGGATTAAGATTGTGAGCCTCGCGTGGAACAACCTGATCACCTTGTATCCCCCCAACGCTTAGAACAGTGCTTTGCACATAGTAAGCGCTTAATAAATGCCATCATCATCATCACCTTGTATCCCCCCAGCACTTAGAACAATCAATCAATCGTATTTATTGAGCGCTTACTGTGTGCAGAGCACTGTACTAAGCGCTTGGGAAGTACAAGTTGGCAACATATACAGTCCCTACCCAACAGTGGGCTCACAGTCTAAAAGGGGGAGAACAGTGGTTTGCACATAGTAAGCACTTAATAAATGCCATCATCATCATCACCTTGTATCCCCCCAGCACTTAGAACAGTGCTTTGCACATAGTAAGCGCTTAATAAATGCCATCATCATCATCATCACCTTGTATCCCCCAGCACTTAGAACAGTGCTTTGCACATAGTAAGCTTAACAAATACCGTTATTATTATTATTATAATGGGATCTGCATCATTTGATCATTTTTCTCATTGAATGAATTCCCAAGAATTCCCATCCAAACTCACTCACGGGAGAGGTCGGGAGGCATTTATTTCATTCATTAATCAAATTACGGAGCGCTGACTGTGTGCAAAGCACTGTACTAAGCGCTTGGGAAGTACAGCTCAGCAACAAACAGAGACAATCCCTGCCCAACAATGGTCTCACGGCTCCCCTCCCCAGTTGTTAATAATAGCATTTATTAAGCACTTACTATGTGCAAAGCACTGTTCTAAGTGCTGGGGAGGTTACAAGGTGATCAGGTTGTCCCATGGGGGGCTCACCGTCTTAATCCCCATTTCACAGATGAGGTAACTGAGGCCCAGAGAAGTGAAGTGACTTGCCCAAAGTCACACAGCTGGCAACTGGCAGAGCCGGGATCCTGAGATGTGAAAAGGAGGATGGAGTTCAACAGCCCTAACTTGTTTATTTCACAAAACATCGAGAGTTTGTTCATTTAGCACCAAATGAAGCCTTTCTCTACAACACATGGGATGTGTTCCCTTTCCGTTGGTTCTCTTTCCGGAAGGTCCTAAGCCAGCTCCTTGAGACAAAATTAAATAAAGCAGCCGTATCCACGTTGCCACTTGTACCAGATAGCGATAAGCCCGTTGTAACCCAGTAAAAATGCATGGGAATTCACTTAAAGAGAAAAATGATCAAATGATGTGGATCCCATTATAATGCAATCCCTTCTTATTAGGCCAAGTTTTCCTTCATGGATTTCTAAATGGTGAAGCGAGCGAATCTCCGGCTGAAATGGAGGAAGACCTCTTGAACTCTGTTTATTCATTATTATTACGAAAATGTATAAGGACATTAAGAAAAATGAAGTGGTAAAATGAATGGGGACAATGGAGCTTTGAAAGCTCTGCTTCTTGATGCGCTCTATTCTTCACTTTTTGTGTGAGAGCATCAAAATATCCATTTAGAGGCCGGGAACGAATACCCATCCAAGATTAAGGTCGTCTTCTTCATAGGAAAAACAGTTTCGTTCCTTAGAAAAATATCCTTGTGTTTTCAGAGCACATTCTCACAGGAAATTATTTCAGGTAACAAATCTAATTTATCTTTGAAGTTAATTGAACATGTCACTTGAAGGTAGTTTTGCCCACTTTTTCAATGAACATAAGCAATACCTTTGATATAAAAGTCACTCTAGCGTGAAAACTAATTATTTCTTCTATTTGCTTGTTGGCTTGTGATATTATATTCTAAGAAATCCTTCAGAGTTTGCAAAATAATGTTCACCCCCTCCCTGGATATTGTTCATCCCTTGCAGTAAATATGTCAGCGTTAGGCCCCGTGACTTTCAAAATATTATTGGATGGTAAGAATGGAAGGCAGTGGAGGGCATTCGTGGGGATTTGATTCCGTGGGGCAGTTGGTGAATTTCATTCCTATTCTCAAACCGAGCCCACTGTTGGGTAGGGACTGTCTCTATATGTTGCCAACTTGTACTTCCCAAGCGCTTAGTACAGTGCTCTGCACACAGTAAGCGCTCAATAAATACGATTGATGATGATGAGAACAAGGCAAATGACCCGAGATTTACATCTCCCGCCCCTGACGACTCTGTGTTGGACTCTCGGAGACCCATCTCACCTTCAGGAACATTGCTTTATTCGAAGTCGGCCTTTATTGCAAGGCCGTGACTGAGCCCAGGATTGACGGAATCACGATTTGGGAAAGGTCCGTGCTAGAGTTGAAGCAGGGTCGTTCTTCCTTTGGCTCTGCCGGTTTTAAAATTCTTGCCTTTGGGGAAGATCGAAGATTGTTAGAAGCCTAGTGGGAAGAACACAGTCCTGGGTGGGCAGAGGACCTAAATTCTAATCCCGGCTCCACCGCTTGTCTGCTGCGTGATTTTGGGCAAGTCACCTCACTTCTTTGTGCCTCAGTTGCCTCATCTGTAAAATGGGGATTGAGACCGGAAGCCCCATGTGGGACAGGGATTGGGTACAACGCGTTTTGCCTGTATCCACCCCAGCGCTTAGTACAGTGCCTGGCACATAGCGCTTAACAAATACCACAATTATTATTATTAGCTTACAGTAAGCGCTCAATAAATACGATTGAATGAATATTAGCCCTACCTTGCGGTATAACCTGGAGTCCTGACAATCAGTCAGTCAGTTGGACATACTGAGTGCTTACTCGTGGCGACCGCAATAGTTTTTTTTTTCCCCCAGTGTTATTTGTTAAGCACTTTTTCAAATAGCAGTTGCCAAGCGCTTCCTTTGTGCCAGGCACTACACCAAGCTCTGAGGTAGATCAGGCTGGACACAGTCCGCGTCCCGTGTCCCACTCACATTTACAAATGAGGAAACTGAGGCACAGGGAATGGAAGCCACTTGCCTGAGGTCGCACAGCAGACACGTGATGGAGCCAAGATTAGAACCCAGGTCCTCCGAGTCCCAGGTCCGGGCTCTTTCCACTAGAGAAGCAGCATGGCTCAGTGGAAAGAGCCTGGGCTTTGGAGTCAGAGGTCGTGGGTTCAAATCCCGGATCCGCCAATTGGCAACTGTGTGACTTTGGGCAAGGCACTTCACTTCTCTGGGCCTCAGTTATCTCATCTGGAAAATGGGGATGAAGACCGTGAGCCCCCCGTGGGACAACCTGATAACCTTGTAGCCTCCCCAGCGCTTAGAACAGTGCTTTGCATAGAGTAAGCACTTAATAAATGCCATCATTATATTTCCACTAGGCCATGCTGCCTCTCAAGCACCTGGGAGAGTGTAAAAGGATTAATCGACATGACAATAATAATGGTGCTTGTTAAGTGCTTAATCAGTTAATTGTACTGAGCACTGGGGTGGTTACGAGATATTTAGATAGGACACAGTCCCTGTCCCACATGGGGTTCACAGTAGAAGTAGGGGGAAGTGGGATTTAATCCCGATTTTACAGGCAAGGCGTGGGGTAAATCCAAACGAATCAAGTTCAACATGATGGTTCCAGTCTAAGTCGGAGGGAGAACAGGTATTGAATCCCCATTTTACAGTTGAGGAAACTGAGGGGCAGAGAAGTGAAGTGACTCGCCCAAGATCATAGCAGGCGAGCGGCCGGGATTTGTTTGGCTCTTGGGTTTAAACTGTTTCCAGCAGGCCAGGGCTCTGAGAAGTGGATTAAGCCCGGGTTTGGGAATCAGAAGGTCGTGGGTTCTAATCCCGGCTCCGCCCCTTGTCTGCTGTGTGACTTTAGGCAAGTCACTTCACTTCTCTGGGCCTGTTAACTCATCGGTAAAAAATGGGGATAAAGACTGCGAGCCCACGTGGGACGGGGGGGTGTCCGCCCTAATTAACTTGTATTTACCGTAGCTCTTAGAACAGTGCTTGGCACATAGCAAGTTCTGATGAGTTGACACCTGTCTACGTGTTTTGTTTTGTTGTCTGTCTCCTCCTTATATCAATCAATCAATCAATCGTACTTATTGAGCGCTTACTGTGTGCACAGCACTGTACTAAGACTGTGAGCCCCTTGTTGGGTAGGGACTGTCTCTATATGTTGCCGACTTGTACTTCCCAAGCGCCTAGTACAGTGCTGTGCATACCGTAAGCTCTCAAACAATACAATTGAATGAAATGGTAAATTGGGGCTTCCTCTCCACTTTCCTTTTTTTAACAACATTTGTAAAGCACTTGCTATGTGCCAGGCACCATACTAAGCGCTGGGGTCGAAACAATCTAATCGGGATGGACAAAGTCCCCGTCCCACATGGGGCTCACAGTCTTAATCCCCGTTTTAAAGATGGGGGGACTGAGGCCCAGAGAAATGAAGTGACTTGCCCAAGGTCACATAGCAGACGTCGGGATTTGAACCCAGGTCCTTTCACTTCTCTGCACCTCCTAGGAGGCCCCAGCAGTAGTCTCGCCTTCACTCTGGGCTATTATCAATGATGGAAAAGATAATAGCTTCAACAGTAAATATTGGAAATCCGTTCCCCGTCTCGAATCTGTCATCTTCTTCCTATATTTGACAAAATAAGGGAAGCAGCGTGGCTCAGTGGAAAGACCAGCCTTTGGAGTCAGGGGTCACGGGTTCAAATCCCGGCTCCGCGACTTGTCAGCTGTGTGACTTTGGGCAAGTCACTTCACTTCTCTGGGCCTCATCTGTGAAATGGGGATTAAGATTGTGAGCCCCACGTGGGACAACCTGATCACCTTGTAACCTCCCCAGAACAGTGCTGTGCACATAGTAAGTGCTTAATACATGCCATCATTGTTATTAAAATAAGGATAAAATGTTGGAACATCAGTTCAACTCCAAAGTGGTTAGCATAGGTCGATTGGTCGCCTGCTTTTTTATTTAGAGATGTGGAAACCACCTTGCGCACTTTTCCGGGGAACTTTAAAAAGATGCCATTTCTTCAAACCTCTTCCTTCACACTTTACTATTTCTCGTTCAACTTTTTGGTTTATGAAGTGTTATTAATGGCGACGGGTCCTGAACTCTTGATAACCTATTGTGCACCTCAGTGTTATTCTCATTTGTTTTCTCCTATGTTGCTCGTAATATTTTTTATTGGTGTTGCTCTATTTTGCATGATTTTATGAGATAGCTTGAAGAGGAATTCCAAACAGGATCTCAAGTATCAGTTATGGGGGGGGACATGATGTCGGTTTGCTTGTTGTTTTTTATTTGTGGGCTTTGACTTTGTCGCATTCAAATATGAAATCAGTTCAGAAATCGCTTCGGGGTCTTCGCCTTTCAAGATTTCATTTCCTGTGCTTTTAAATAGCTCTTACCTTAGAGCCAGAACAGTTGCATGGAGATTCTGATGGAAAATCAATTTTTAGATATCTGTCTTGGGATAGATTGCTACATCATAGATTTCAGAGGAACAGTGGGACAACCTCCAGATCACTGACAAATGAGGTTGAAACTGATGTTGTTTTTATTAATATTAATATTATTATGATTAGCAGTAGCAGAAGCAGTAGTAATAGACTAGTGGCAGTAGTAGAATGATGGTATTTAATGATATTTGTTTTTATACTTCATTCAATCGTATTTATTGATTGTATTGTATTTAAAATAAATAAATATGATTTTATACTTAGTAGATGCAGTAATAGTAGTAGAATGATGGCATTTATAGATGATTGTTTTTGTTCTTATTAGTAGAAGTAGTTGTAGAAGCAGTTATTGCTGAATTGTAGCATCCAAGCGCTTAGTACAGTGCTCTGCACACAGTAAGCGCTCAATAAATACGATTGAATGAATAATAGTGGTACTGGTGGTTGTTGTAGTTCTACTGCTCTTAAAGTGACTTTATTTTTTCCATAAACTATGCTCAGTCTTTATTATGATTTCATGGTCATTCAGTATGGACCCGTTCCCCCTCCCACGCCAACTCAAGTTTTTGTTTTGGGGGGGCTTTTGATTTTTTTTTTTTAATGGTTTTTGTTAAACTTTTACGATGGACTAGCCCCTCTACTGGGCCTTCCCAGACTGATTTATCTATTTTATTTTGTTAATATGTTTTGTTTTGTTGTCTGTCTCCCCCTTCTAGACTGTGAGCCCGCTGTTGGGTAAGGACTGTCTCTGTACGTTGCCAACTTGGACTTCCCAAGCGCTTAGTACAGTGCTCTGCACACAGTAAGCGCTCAATAAATACGATGAATGAATGAATGAATCAATCAATCATTCACATTTATTTAGTTCTCACTGTGGAAACTCTTCTATCCCTGGAGAACTCTGAACGTTTATGTTTGATTCATTCATTTGATCATATTTATTGAGTGCTTACTGTGTGCAGAGCACTGTACTAAGCGCTTGGGAAGTCCAAGTTGGCAACATCTAGAGACGGTCCCTACCCAACAGCGGGCTCACAGTCTAGAAGGGGGAGACAGACAACAAAACATATAAACCAAATAAAATGAATAGAATAGTAAATATGTACAAGTAAAATGAATAAATAAATAGAGTAACAAATATGTACAAACGGGCTTTGGAGTCAGAGGTCGTGGGTTCAAATCCCGGCTCTGCCACTTGTCAGCTGTGTGATGTTGGGCAAGTCACTTCTCTGGGCCTCAGTTCCCTCATCTGTAAAATGGGGATGAAGACTGTGAGCCCCTCGTGGGACAACCTGATCACCTTGTACCCTCCCCAGCACTTAGAACAGTGCTTTGCACATAGTAAGCGCTTAACAAATACCAACATTATTATTATTATTATTATACAGGTACCAACCAGTTGTGCAGATGCACACAACCATTTCTTCCAAACCTGCGGTACACTATACAAAAAGGGACTCGTGATGCCGGGATAACGTTCCCTGATTCATGAGATTCCCTTTCACTCTACTCAAAAATCCTACCCCAGTGATCTTTCTGAAATGGGAGAGAAGCAGAAGAGAGAAGCAGCATGGCACAGCGGATAGAGTCCGGGCCTGGGAATCAGAAGGTTTCTCTGGGCCTCAGTTCCCTCATCTGTAAAATGGGGATGAAGACTGTGAGCCCCGCGTGGGGCCACCAGATCACCTTGTAACCTCCCCAGCGCTTAGAACAGTGCTTTGCACCTAGTAAGTGCTTAATAAATGCTATTATTATTATTATTATTATTATTATCTGGGCCTCAGTTCCCTCACCTGTAAAATGGGGATGAAGACTGTGAGACCCGCATGGGACCACCTGATCACCTTGTAACCTCCCCAGCACTTAGAACAGTGCTTTGCACATAGTAAGTGCTTAATAAATGCTATTATTATTATTATTATTATTATTATTATTATTATTATTATTATTATTATTATTATTATTGTCTGGGCCTCAGTTCCCTCAGCTGTAAAATGGGGAGTGAGACTGTGAGCCCCACGTGGGACAGGGACTGTGTCCAACCTGGCATGGAGTAAGTGCTTAGCAAACACCATAATTATGATGAATATATTTTAATTCGAACTTACTGTATCTTATATCTTGGGGATTAAGACTGTGAGCCCCCCGTGGGACAACCTGATCACCTTGTAACCTCCCCAGCGCTTAGAACAGTGCTTTGCACATAGTAAGCGCTTAACAAATGCCATCATTATTATTATTATTATTATTGTATATGTGCCAACCAAAACCCTTGATGACGGCACACATATTGACGCTCAGTTCGCTTGAGGAGCAGCATGGTATAGTGGAAAGAGCTTGGGTTCTGAAGTTAGAGGGCCTGGGTTCTAATCCTATCTCCGCCACCTGCCTGCTGTGTAACCCTGGGAAAGTCACTTGGCTTCTCTGTGCCTCAGGAAACCTCATCTATTAAATGGGGGTTCAGTACCTGTTCTCCTTCATACTTAGATTGCGAGCCCTTTGTGGGACAGGGACTGTGTTTGTGTATCTTCCCCAGTGCTTAGAACAGTGCTTGGCACTTGGTAAGAACTAAATGAATATCGCCATTATTCAGGTAAGAATTATCATGATGGTTGTGGTATTCGTTAGGTGCGTACCTTGTGCCAAGCACTGTACTAAGTGTTAAGAGCTATATGGCCCTCGTGGGAGACACGGCCTGATTAGGAGGGAAAACAGGCATAATAATAATAACATTATTAAACACTTAGTGTGTGCCGAACACCGTCATAATATAATAATAAATAAATAATTATGATATTTGGTAAGCACTTATTATGTGCCAAGCACTGTTCTAAGTGCTGGGGTAGATACAAGGTCATCAGGTTGTCCCACGTGGGACTCACAGTCTTAATCCCCATTTTATAGATGAGGGAACTGAGGCACAGAGAAGTTAAATGGCTTGCCTGAGGCCACACAGCTGACAATAATAATAATAATAATAATAATGATAATGGCATTTATTAAGCGCTTACTATGTGCAAAGCACTGTTCTAAGCGCTGGGGAGTTTACAAGGTGATCAGGTTATCCCACATGGGGCTCACAGTCTTAATCCCCATTTTACAGATGAGGGAATTGAGGCACAGAGAAGTGAAGTGACTTGCCTAAAGTCACACAGCTGACAATTGGCGGAGCCGGGATTTGAACCCCTGACCTCCGACTCCCAAGCCCGGGCTCTTTCCACTGAGCCACGCTGCTTCCCATAATTACTGGGACAGTTGAAATACAATCAGATCAGACACAGTCCTTGTCCCATGTGTCTCTCACCGTCTAAAGGGGAGGAAGAAAGGATATTTAATCGCATTTTACAGATGAGGAAACTGAGGCACCGGGAAGTAAAATGACTTCTCCAAGGTTATGCTCCAGGCAAGTGGCAGATGATTACTATACCTGTTTACCCCAGAACTGATGGCCTTCCGTGACTGCAGAAAAACAAGTACAAATGTTACTTTCGACTGTAAAACGTCTCGAGAAAGATATCGGGGCATTTATTCTTCCAGGAAGATCTCAAATCAACTTTTTGTTCAAAGAAAGACCTCTTACAAGCATCTCCATAATTCTCCTTTTGTAAGATTTCCTGCCACTCTAGTAATTCCAGACTTGTCAGTTTTACTGCTGGTCGTGCACGCGCTGAGAATTTTTTTTACGTCTCAGCAGGCACTCTAGGTGAAAATTTTTGCAGGTGATAAAAAATAGTCTATTTTTACATCTCATAAATTTGGGAGAAAGTCCTCGGAGTCGGAATGGTTCATCTCAATCTCAATAGTTCATCTCTAAAAGTTTCCTTTTAGACTGTGAGCCCACTGTTGGGTAGGGACCGTCTCTATATGTTGCCAACTTGTACTTCCCAAGCGCTTAGTACAGTGCTCTGCACACAGTAAGTGCTCAATAAATACGATTGATTGATTGATCGATCTCAATTGTCTTCCATCCTTAGTCACTCCACCTACCTCTCCGGATTTAATTAAACCCAGGTCCGTATGTGCTGTTGCCTGTCATTCATTCATTCATTCTTTCATATTTATTGAGCGCTTACTGTGTGCAGAGCACTGTACTAAGCGCTTGGGAAGTACAAGTTGGCAACATCTAGAGACGGTCCCTACCCAACAGTGGGCTCTGTCCTGATCGAAGATAACGGCTCGGCCGGAGAAATAGGTCCCTGGATGAGGATGTGATTGAAAAAATGGATGAGCGAACTACAGTTCCTTTCTTAGTGCGTGTGGAGAGGGCTTGCTGCAGGGTATTGCCTGTTGTTATTATAATAATAATATTCATTCATTCATTCAATCGTATTTATTGAGCGCTTACTGTGTGCAGAGCACTGTACTAAGTGCCTGGGAAGTACAAGTTGGATATTATTTAATAATTTTCATTTAATATAATAATTTCATCATTATTTATTATCTTATCATTTATTTTATTATTTAACTTATTTTTTATTTAATAATTATTTGATGTTATTATATTATTGCATATATAATAATAATAATAATAATAATAATAATAATAATAATGGTATTTTGTTATGTGCTTACTATGTGCCTAGCACCGTTCTAAGCGCCGGGTAGTTACCAGATAATCAGGTTGTCCCCCATGGGGCTCACAGTCTTAATCCCCATTTTCCGGATGAGGTAACTGAGGCCCAGAGAAGTGAAGTGGGTTGCCCAAGGTCTCACAGGAGACAAGCGGCGGAGCCAGAATTAGAACCCATGACCTCTGACTCCAAAGCCTGCTCTCTTTCCACTGAGCCACGCTGCTTCTTACTATGCCACATTTGCAGTCAGCGTGACCTGGTGGATAGAACACTGTTCTGCGAGACAGAAGGATGTGGGTTCTAATCTCGGCTCTGCTGTGTGACCTTGGACAAGTCACTTCACTTTTGTGGTCCTTAGTTACCTCTTCTGGATAATGGGGATTAAGACTGTGAGCCCCATGTGGGAACGTGCACTGTTTCTGACATGAATAACTTGTATCTCCCCAGCTTAGAACAGTGGTTCATTCATTCAATTGTATTTATTGAGCGCTTACTGTGTGCAGAGCACTGTACTAAGCACTTTGACACATAATAAGCACCTAACAAATACCATCATTATTATTACTTTCCCTGAGCTGCGTCGTATGATTTGGAGTCTTTGAAATGTCTCTACTGCCTTTCTTGCCTTTGACAGATATGTCTCTAGACTGTCGGCACACTTTATAATTCTATTTATAATAATAGTAATATTAATGATGGCATTTATTAAGCGCTTACTATGTGCAAAGCACGGTTCTAAGCACTGAGGAGGTTACAAGGTGATCAGGTTGTCCCACGGGAGGCTCACAGTCTTAATCCCCATTTTACAGATGAGGGAACTGAGGCACAGAGAAGTTAAGTGACTTGCCCAAAGTCACACAGCTGACAATTGGCAGAGCCAGGATTTGAACCCGTGACCTCTGATTCCAGAGCCTGTGCTCTTTCCATTGAGCCATGCTGCGTCCTATTTTGACGGTATTGATGCCTGTCTACTTGTTTTGTTTTGTTGTCTGTCTCCCCCTTCTAGACTGTGAGCCCATTGTTGGGTAGGGACCGTCTCTGTTGCCGAATTGTACTTTCCAAGCGCTTAGTACAGTGCTCTCCACACAGTAAGTGCTCAATAAATACGATTGAATGAATTATGGGCAGGGAGCATGTCTGTTAATTCTGTTGTGTTGTACTCTCCCCAGCGCTTAGTAAAGTGCTTTCCATATAGTAAGCACTCAAAATATACTGTTGATGGATTGTGTTTCTGTGTATTTATCTGTTTCCATTCTTGGCAAGGGTGTTCCCATATATTCATTCAATTCATCCAATTGTATTTATTGAGCGCTTACTGTGTGCAGAGCACTGTACTAAGAGCTTGGGAAGTCCAAGTTGGCAGCATCTAGAGACGGTCCCTACCCAACAGAGGGCTCACGGTCTAGAAAGGGGAGACAGAGAACAAAACAAAACATATTAACAAAATAAAATCTATAGAATAAATATGCACAAATAAAATAGAGTAATAACTTTGTACAAACATATATACATATATACAGGTGCTGTGTGGAGCGGAAGGAGGTAAGGTGGCAGGGGATGGGATATATACATATCCATATATATAGCTAAATTTCCTTCAGAGCAGATGACCTCAGTCTGACATGTGGCAGAGCCAGGATTAGAACCCAGGTCCTTAGACTACCAGGCCTGTGTTCTTTCCACTAGGTCATACTGCTTCTCATCATCATCATCATCAACATAATAGTAATAATGATATTTACCATTCTATTTACTATTCTATTATATTTACTATTCCATTTATTTTATTTTGTTAATATGTTTTGTTTTGTCGTCTGTCTCCCCCTTCTAGACTGTGAGCCCGCTGTCGGGTAGGGACCGTCTCTAGATGTTGCCGACTTGGACTTCCCAAGCGCTTAGCACAGTGCTCTGCACACAGTAAGCGCTCAATAAATACGATTGAATGAATGAACCCGGGTCCTTAGACTCCCAAGCCTGTGTTCTTTCCACTAGGTCATACTGCTTCTCATCATCATCATCATCATCAACATAATAGTAATAATGATATTTACCATTCTATTCTATTTACTATTCTATTTATTTTCTAAACGAGATCATCATTCGTGTCCCTGCTGATTAGTTTGTCATTTTTCCCCGAATCCCGGCCCAGAGGTCTTGGTGGGGATCCAAGCATATGGAGGAAGCAGTGGTCTGCTGTCCCATTTTAATGAGGGATGATTCCCATTTGAACTTTCCCCAGCACGTATAATGGAAGACTAGGTCAGAAATGAGGAATCGGACGTGGGAATCGTTGGGAACTGAATTGCCTTCCCCGAATGCCACCGGCAGTGTGGTGTTCAGAGTGGGTTCGTGATGAATTGTCTTATAAAAAGATAATCAACAATAATCCTTATCCAAGATATTTAGGGGACTGTACGGTTAATCCGTACAATCTGTTCTGAACAATTAAGGACAAACCAAGCATCAATTAAAACCTATTACTGCATTTTGCGTCTGTTTCGAATCCAAGAGCAGTTATCGTCCTAGTGAACTGGAAAATGAAGACTCTCTCAAACACGTTTTCACCGTTTATTCCACTCTAGTGCGAGGAACGAATAAAACCGACTCTCTACGTCTGTGGAGAATGAGAATCTTTGGGTGGAAAAGAGATCAGGCCGGCCAGAGCGCTGTATTTTAAAAAAGTGTTTTTGGAGAACATTCTGACAACATTGACTTCCCAACGGTGCGATTCATTAATGATGAAACACTGAGAAATAATGAGCGTGAGGATAATCATGTCATCAAAATTCCTAGAATAGTTTGCCCGTAGAGCAAAGCGCGCTAATGAATAACAATGAAAGAAATATAAAGAGAGAAAGCAACAGTTATGGACACCTGATGACGTTTATGGTGTTGAATCTTCTTCCTCATGGTTACAAAGAGAATTCCGAAATCACATTGAACTTTCCCCACTATTTCGAAGAGGTCCATTAGAGCCTGGGTCGCTATTGATTTTTTTTCGAATGTCACATTTCAGTTTTCACTTTATTGAATTGTGGATACTCGTACCTTTCCTTGTGAGAAAATCATTTTTGAAAATGAACTACATGCATAAATAATCAAGTAAGGGGCTCTCAGAATTGCCCCAAATAGGCTAATACTGAAAAAGAGATGGCTTATATATGACACCATAATTGAATTACTTCATTTACCGGTGACTAAACCTCGCATTTTCAGGGCTTTTGATGTTAATGCTAATGCTAAAAGACGATTTAGTTTATGCGCCGAGAGGCATGTTCATCATAAGTTTCATTTAGTTCTTTCTTTGCCGACAAGAATTTGATTCGCTCAGGGCTGGTTGCACGTACGCAGTTTTAGTTAGTTTTTTTTTTCATTTAGCCCTGAATCTTGCTGTGGAATAGCCGGAGACTGGCTCGGAATGTCTTACCTCAAGTAATTTTTTCAGCCCATGAGTTTTTTCACATTTTCTCCAGTTTCTCCAGAAACAAGTGAAGTTATAAATAGGATGCTGAGACACCGTAGTCACATTTGTACAAGGGGAGGCGGTGGACTGTTGAAGACTCGTGGATGGAGTAAAGGCCTCAGAGCCAGAGGACCTGGGTTCTAATCCGGGCTCTTCCGGTGGCCTGCTGTGTGACCTTGGGCAAGTAGCTTCGCTTCTCTGGACCTCAGTTTCCCCCACTGTAAAATGGGGATCACTTAAGACTGTGAGCCCCATGTGGGACAGGGACTATGTCCAACCCGTTGAACCTGTATCTACCCCAACGCTCAGAACAGTGTTTGACATGTGGCAAGCATTTAAAAAATATAATGCCGCTAATAGTAGTAATGATTATAATAAGAAGAAATAATCATTTGCATTTAACGACGCCCGGGTCCATTGTTGAGGTGAATTTTTGAGTCCTGCCAGCAACCAAATTACCATGTGGGCTAGTATTATTTTAATGCGGTAGGGGTACTTTCCAAGCGCTTAGTACAGCGCTCTGCACACAGAGAGTGCTCAATAAATACGATTGAATGAATGAACATGTACATATTATTCTATTTATTTTGTTAATGATGGGTATAGCTCTATAATTCTATTTATTTCAGTTGATGCCATTGATGCCTTCTAGACTGTGAGCCCGCTGTTGGGTAGGGACCGTCTCTATGCGTTGCCAACTTGGACTTCCCAAGCGCTTAGTACAGTGCTCTGCACACAGTAAGCGTTCAATAAATACGATTGAATGAATGAATGGATGTATCCCCATTTTGGAGATGAGGAAGCTGAGGAGCGGAGAAGTTAGGTGACTTTCCCAGGGTCCCACAGCAAAGCAAGTGGTAGAGCTGGATTAAAACCCAGGTTTCCCGACTCTCAGGCCTGAGTTTTTGGGTTCTGCCACTTTTCTGCTGCGTGACCGTGGACAAGTCACTTCTTTGGGCCGTAGTTTCCTCAACTATAAGATGGGGATTCAGCCCCTGTTCATTCAGTCGTATTTATTGAGCGCTTACTGTGGGCAGAGCACTGTACTAAGCGCTTGGGAAGTACAAGATGGCAACATATAGAGACAGTCTGTGAGCCCCATGTGGGACCAGGGACTCTGTCTGACCTGATTAAATTGTATCTACCCCAGTGTTTAGAACAGTGCTTGGCACCTAACAAGTATCATAATAATGACAATAATAAGAAGAATGATAATAGCTAGGCCGTACTGAACCATGACTCTTCTATTGAGCGTTTTTTGAGCCTGACTTTCTACGGCTGTGGAGAATCATCATCAATCGTATTTATTGAGCGCTTACTGTGTGCAGAGCACTGTACTAAGAGAATGAGAATCTTTGGGAGGAAAAGAGATCAGGCCGGCCAGAGAGCTGAATTTCAAAAAGTTTTTTCGGAGAACATTCTGACGACACTGACTTCCCAACGGTGGGATTCATTAGTGATGCAACACTGAGAAATAATGAGCGTGAGGATAATCATGGCATCAAAATTCCTAGAATAGTTTGCCCGTAGAGCAAAGCGCTGTCGGTAATGAATAATAACGAAAGAAATATAAAGAGAGAAAGCAACGGACATAGCGATAGCGATAGATACAGGTCTCTGTGTTGTGATGCGGAGGTGTGGGAAGAACCACTATAGTTGATAAAACTGGTTAACTCTAAGGAAATGAATCTTCCACCTCTTTTCTCAACAATAGGAATTCAAGGATATTCGTTATGGATTAGGCAGGCTCTCTGAAAATATCGGGGAAAGACAAAAATCGGAATTGACGGCTACCTTTCTGTTGGGAGAAAAGTAAGGAGAAAAATCAGAACAACGCCACACAGTTTCCTCCAGTAGAGGATTTGGGGTGGTTTAAGTATCCAGTAAATTTGAATTAGAGAAGCAGCGTGGCTCAGTGGAAAGAGCCCGGGCTTTGGAGTCAGAGGTCATGGGTTCAAATCCCGGCTCCGCCAATTGTCAGCTGGGTGACTTTGGGCAAGTCACTTAACTTCTCTGGGCCTCAGTTCCCTCATCTGTAAAATGGGGATTAGGACTGTGAGCCCGCCCCGGGACAACCCGATCGCTTTGTAACCCCCCCCCTCCAGCGCTTAGAAGAGTGCTTTGTACATAGTGAGCGCTTATTAATGCCATTAAAAAAACATTTTAATCATTCCATCAATCAATCAATCAGTGGTATGTACTAAGCGCTTCCTATATGCAGAGAACTATACTAAGCACTTGGGAGACTATAAGATGGTGGAGTTGGTTGACAGGATCCCAGTCCTCAATTATGATAATAATAATAATAATCGTATTTATTAAGCGCTTACTATGTGCCAAGCACTGTTCTAAGCACTGGGGGGGATACAAGGTGATCAGGTTGTCCCACGTGGGGCTCACGGCCTTAATCCCCATTTTACAGATGAGGTCACTGAGGCCCAGAGAAGTGAAGTGGCTTGCCCAACGTCACACAGCAGACAAGTTGCAGAGTCGGGATTTGAACCCATGACCTCTGACTCCCAAGCTTGTGCTCTTTCCACTAAGCCCTTCTGTTTCTCAAGAAGCTCTTCTAGACTGTGAGCTCCTTGCGGGCAGGGAATGTGTCTGTTGTTATTGTCCTCTCCTAAGCACTTAGTACAGTGCTCTGCACATGGTAAGCGCTCAATAAATGCTATTGATTGAATGAAAGAAGCTCACATTCTAGAAGCATTCTAGAGAAGCAGCGTGGCTTAGCGGAAAGAATAAGGGCTTGGGAATCAGAGGTCGTGGGTGGAGGGAAAACAATTTGGATCTGGTCCCATGGCTCCGGCCCATTTTGGTGTTGGAAAAAGTTAGCTCACCTAATTTAATTTTTCATTTTCATTTTTCATTTCATTTTTCATTATTTTTCATGTCATTTATGTTGCCAACTTGTACTTCCCAAGTGCTTAGTACAGTGCTCTGCACACAGTAAGCACTCAATAAATACAATTGAATGAATGAATGAATGAATTCCCCCTGCAAGTCACCTCACTTCTCTGTGCCTCAGTTCCCTCATCTGTAAAATGGGGATTAAGACCGTGAGCACCCCGTGGGACTCGCTGATCACCCTGTAACCTCCCCAGTGCTTAGAACAGTGCTTTGCACATAGTAAGCGCTTAATAAACGCCATCATTATTAGAGAAGCAGCATGGCTCAGTGGAAAGAGCATGGGCTTTGGAGTCAGAGGTCATGCCAATTGACAGCTGTGTGACTTTGGGCAACTCACTTCAATCAATCAATCGTATTTATTGAGCGCTTACTGTGTGCAGAGCACTGTACTAAGCGCTTGGGAAGTACAAGTTGGCTTCTCTGGGCCTCAGTTCCCTTGTCTGTAAAATGGGGATTCAGACTGTGAGCCCCCCGGGGGACAACCCGATCACCTCGTAACCTCCCCAGCACTTAGAACAGTGCTTTGCACATAGTAAGCGCTTAATAAATGCCATTATTATTATTATCATGACTTTATTATGGCTTGAGTAATGGCTGTTGATAATCCTTTTAATGTAAGAAAATGGTTTCGATAGCAACATCAAATTTAAAGCATTTAGTATGAAAAAGGGCTCAGTCATTGGAATGGATTTAGTCAACAAACTTGTTTTAAAATTGAGCAATTTTAGTATATTTTTAAAACCCAAGGTACTCTAGAAATTTGAGAAGTGAAATTGCAAGGAAGAACGACTTAATATTGGAGAGAATGTTAACCTGATCACCTTGTAACTTCCCCAGCGCTTAGTACAATGCTCTGCACACAGTAAGCGCTCAATAAATACGATTGATGATGATGATGATGAGAAGCAGTGTGGCTTAGTGGAAAGAGCACAGGCTTGCGAGTCAGAGGTTCTAATCCCCGCCTCCACCACTTGTCTGCTGTGTGACCTTGGACAAGTCAGTTAACTTCTCTGTGCCTCAGTTCCCTCATCTGGAAAATGGGGATTAAAAGTGTGAGCCCCACGTGGGGCAACCTGATTACCCTGTATTCACTCCAGCGCTTAGAACAGCGCTTGGCACACAGTAAGGGCTTAACAAATGCCATCATCTTATTATTATTAGAGCAGAAGATGCTATTTTAAAATTGAACTTGCCCTGACAGGAGGCACAAAATATTTCATCCCTTAAAAGAAAAACAGCTAAAAATCAAGGTTAAGGGTAAGTGGACAGTGTCCAACTTAAATACTACTACTACTAATAATGATAATGGCATTTATTAAGCACTTACTATGTGCAGAGCACTGTTCTAAGTGCTGGAGAAGTTACAAGGTGATTAGGTTGTCCCATGGGGGGCTCACAGTCTTTCATTCATTCATTCAGTTGTATTTATTGAGCGCTTACAGTGTGCAGAGCACTGAACTGAGCGCTTGGGAAGTACAAGTTGGCAACATATTAATCCCCATATTACAGATGAGGAAACTGAGGCACAGAGAAGTGAAGTGACTTGCCCAAAGTCACACAGCTGACAAATGGCGGAGCCAGGATTTGAACCCATGACCTCTGACTCCAAAGCCCGGGCTCTTTCCACTGAGCACACTGCTTCTCCAAATACTATTATGATGATCATTATCAGTGTCCTGATTGTTATAAGAGTGTGGACTGACCAATAAAAGCTAAATTTTATTTTTCCCGCTTTTCCAAACTGGCAGGTATATTTGATAAACACTATCTTCAAAAAAGAGTTCTGCACAGTTTGCTTTTACCATCGATCTCACGTTGTTTTCTCTCTGCGGGCCAAAACTGACAGTTAACATTGCCACATAGGCTAGGGCAGAAATGAACACCTTAGTGACGATCAGGGACCCTAAAGAATCAATCAATCAATCAATCATATTTATTGAGCGCTTACTGTGTGCAGAGCACTGTACTAAGCGCTTGGGAAGTCCAAGTTGGCAACGTATAGAGACGGTCCCTACTCAACAGCGGGCTCCCAGTCTAGAAGGGGGAGACAATCAATCAATCATATTTATGCGATTATAATGATATAATTTATAACGTATAATTTATTATAAAGAATAACGGATCATGTGTAGAAAAGGACCGCAAAGTGATTTTTTTTCCCCCCTCAGTGTATTTAACTGACAAAACTGACAGTTAACATTGCCACATATGCTAGGGCAGAAATGAACACCTCAGTGATGATCGGGGACCCTAAAGAATCAATCAATCAATCAATTAATCGTATTTATTGAGCACTTACTGTGTGCAGAGCACTGTACTAAGCGCTTGGGAAGTCCAAGTTGGCAACATCTAGAGACGGTCCCTACCCGACAGTGGGCTCACAGTCTAGAAGGGGAGACAATCAATCAATTAATCAATCAATCAATCAATCAATCAATTGTATTTATTGTGCGCTTACTGTGTGCAGAGCACTGTACTAAGCGCTTGGGAAGTGCAAGTTGGTAACATATAGAGACAGTCCCTACCCAACAGTGGGCTCACAGTCTAAAAGGGGGAGACAGAGAACAAAACCAAACATACTAACAAAATAAAATAAATAGAATAGATATCATCATCATCAATCGTATTTATTGAGTGCTTACTATGTGCAGAGCACTGTACTAAGCGCTTGGGTAGTACAAATTGGCAACATATAGAGACAGTCCCTAACTAACAGTGGACAAGTAAAATAAATAAATAGAGTAATAAATATGTACAAACATATATACATATATGATAATCAATCGTATTTATATGATTATAATGATATAATTTATAACGCATAATTTATACGATTATAAAGAATGACGGATCACGTGTAGAAAAGGACCGCAAAGTGATTTTTCCGCCCCCCTCAGTGTATTTGACTATTACTTTTATTCCACGTCAGAAAGCTCACCTGGATGTAGCATTTTGTTCTGATTTATATTTTATAGCTCTTGGCTGGTACGGAGAAGGTTAGCATTTTGTTACGTTCATAGTACGACCCTCGCAAAAGAGTGCGGTTCAGTTTTTCATCGAAATTAAACGTAATGAGGCACAACAGCTATTAAAATGCTGCTATCCGGCTCCAGTGATTTAAAAAATTAGTTTTTTCTTCACCATGTTGCCGGGGAAACATGAAATATAGACTTATGAACGAAGTATCTAGCATCTACGTTTACTGATCTCTTCTCTCTCCCCTTCGCTATCTTTCCCTTGCTCCCTCTCTACTAATTTCTTCCTCTTATAACACTGAAGACTGTGAACCCATTGTGGGCAGGGATTGTCTCTCTTTATTGCTTCATTGTACTCTCCCAAGCGCTTAGTACAGTGCCCTGCACACAGTAAGTGCTCAATAAATACAATTGAACGAATGAATTTCGGTAAGTTCCACGTGGGCAAGGATCGGGCTTATCAGCTCTGTTGTATTAATCATTATCCATCAATCAATCGTATTTTTTGAGCGCTTACTGTGTGCAGAGCACTGTACTGAGCGCTTGGGAAGTACAAGTCCCTAGAGATAGTCCCTACCCAACAGTGGGCTCACATTATCATCCTCATCAGTGATATTTGAGTGCTTACTATGTGCGGAGCACTGTACTAAGTGCTTGGGAGAGTACAGTACAGCAGTATTTGTAGAATCATTCCCTCCCCAAAATGAGCTTACGGTCTAGAGGGAGAGGTGGACGTTAATAAAAGCTAATAATGTACACCAAATAATTTATAGATATTAATGAATTCATTCAATCATGTTTATTCAATCGTATTGAGCGCTTACTGTGCAGAGCACTGTGTTTATTGAGCACTTACTGTGTGCAGAGCACTGTTAAACATTAATAAAAGCTAATAATGTCCACCAAATCACTTGTAGATATTAATTAATTCATTCAATCCTATTTATTGAGCGCTTAGTGGCAGAGCACTGTGTTTATTGAGCGCTTAGTATGTGCAGAGCACTGTAAAACGTTAATAAAAGCTAATAATGTACACCAAATAATTTATAGATATTAATTAATTCATTCAATTCTATTTATTGAGCGCTTAGTGGCAGAGCACTGTGTTTATTGAGCGCTTACTGTGTGCAGAGTACTGTAAAACGTTAATAAAAGCTCATAATGTACACCAAATCATTTGTAGATATTAATTTATTCAATCATATTTATTGAGCGCTTAGTGGCAGAGCACTGTGTTTATTGAACACTTACTGTGTGCAGAGCACTGTAAAACGTTAATCAAAGCTAATAATGTACACCAAATAATTTATAGATATTAATTAATTCATTCAATCATATTTATTGAGCGCTTACTGTGCAGAGCACTGTGTTTATTGAGCGCTTACTGTGTGCAGAGCACTGTAAAACGTTAATCAAAGCTAATAATGTACACCAAATCATTTGTAGATATTAATTCATTCAATCATATTCATTGAGCACTTACTGTGCAGAGCACTGTGTTTATTGAGTGCTTACTGTGTGCAGAGCACTGTAAAATGTTAATAAAAGCTAATAATACACACCAAATCATATATAGATATTAATTCATTCATTCAATCACATTTATTGAGCAATAGAATGGTAAATATGTACAAGTAAAATAAGTAGATATTTATAAATATAGAGATAGATAAATATAGATATATTTATATCTATATCTATATAGATATATATAGATATAGATATAGATATAAATATATCTATATTTATCTATTTATCTTATAGATATATATAGATATAGATATATAGATATTTATAAATATAGATATAGATATTATATATCTATTATAGATATATAATTATATCTATAATAAATCTATTAATCTATCTATAAATAATATAATAGTTGTATCTATAATAATATAATATATATATTATATTATAGATATATAATAGATATAAATAAATATATAAACAAGTGCTATGGGGAGGGGAAGGAGGTGGGGCAGAGAGGGGAGATGGAGAGGAGGAGAGGAAAAAGGGGGCTCAATCTGGGAAGACCTCCTGGAGTGAATACTGCTTAAAGATCACGGATCCAAGTGCACAGACAAGGCAGACTAAGCGCTTAGGACAGTGCTCTGCATGCAGTAGGCACTCAATAAATACCATCGATTGATTGATTGACGTCTAAGGGAACCGTTGAAGTATATCTTCTCCTAGGGCCGCGAGCTGAGTAGATCTGAATGAATGATCCAACAGGCCGGTGGAGACCAAAAGTAAAGGCATGCCAATCGGAGGAGGGTTTTAAATCCAATTACCAAGAGTTTAAATTCGACCCAAAGCAATAAATCACGTATTTCTGATTTTGGAGGCTTTACGTAAAGATAATTTACACCCTCCATTCTATAAATCGAACCCCTCTCGGAGCCCGAAGCCACTCCTTAAGATAGTTTATGAATGAATAAAAGCACTCGCACGTAAATATACGAGTGTCTGGGCTTTTACCGATGTAATAATTTCAACTGGGTAGTGCCGTGTGACAAAGAAAGGGTTTTATTTATTTTAAGTAGATGAGTCGACGTAAAATTTGTTTGCTCGTAGCTCTTACGCAATGCCTCAGAGATTTTTAGTAAGTGCTAATGAACAGTCCGCTCTCTACATTTCGAAAGAACAAGTTCTAAAATAATCGGCCTGGCATAAATTACTGGGTAAAACTGTCATGTTCAAAAATTAGGAGTTTTGCTTTAGGTGCTTTTGGCGTCGTATGGCCCCATAAAAACTGAAGTTGACTACTAAACATGTGTGATGTCAGTAGGGAAACTTATACTCCAGTTTATCTGCCCAGACCGCTGTTTATCAAGGGAAAATGTCAATGTTTTTAAGGAAAATTAGGCCTAGGGTAATTTGGAATGATGCACCCTTTTATACTGGGTTTTTCTTTTTATCAAATCAGTCGATCAGACTAAGTAGGACTTATTGTTAATAATAATAATGGTATTTGTTAACCGCTTACTATGTGCAAAGCACTGTTCTAAGCGCTGGGGAGGTTACAAGGTGATCAGGTTGTCCCACATGGGGCTCACAGTCTTCATCCCCACTTTACAGATGAGGGAACCGCGGCCCAGAGAAGTGAAGTGACTTGCCCAGAGTCACACAGCTGATAAGTGGCAGAGCCAGGATTCGAACCCATGACCTCTGACTCCAAAGCCAGAGCTCTTTCCACTGAGCCACGCTGCTTCCCCTCCCCACCTCCACCAAAGACTTACAGTCTCCTGATTATTCCCCATTTAGCTTTTAAGCTCGTTACGGGCAGGGGATGTGTCCATTCTATTGTACAGCGCTTAGTACAGTGCTCTGCACACAATAAGTGCTCAGTAAATGTGGCTGACCACCTGTAATTTGTTATATCTGTAATTTTATTTATTTATATTAATGTCTGTCTCCACCTCGAGACTGTAAGCTCACTGTGGACGGGGAACGTGTCTGTTGTACTCTCCCAAGCGCTTAGTACAGTGATCTGCGCACAGTAATGGCTCAATAAATCCGATCGGATGAATGAATGAAAGAGGTAAGGCCTGGGGTGGGCCCGGCTGTGAAAAGGTTGGGCACCCGAGCTAGTCTGCTGATCTTCCGTTTGGATTTAATGATCCAAAGCTTTGGAAAATAATAAGGAATTCAAGTGAAATTGGCCCGCGTGATGTGTTTGTTTTCTCGAACGTGTTCCTCGTATCAATATTTGTACCCAAAAAGGACATTCTGTTGTGACTATCGTGGATTTTGCCCGTGGTGACGTGACCTTGAAAACTAGTGATATATTCCTAAGCCCTTTCCCAGGAATTAAATTCCTTAGAACCTTAGAGTGGTTTGCAACTTGAATGATTTTCAATCCTGATAAAAGCCGGAGTCCGTTTTAACGTCTGTGGAAAACTATTCGTTTTTCCTCCGCTCGAATACGGCAGGTAAAACAGAAGATCGGCCCAGTCGGGAACCCCAAGTGATAAACTTTAAAAGGAGAGAAAATATTTTTCAGAGCTATCTTACGTATTTCCAGTGAGTCCAAACCGTTCTTGACAACTCTAAAATTGCATTCAGTGCCCAGGTGGAAAATGAGACTACATAAAAATCATAACATCGGGGTGTTGTATGGAGCAGAGATTATAGTTGTACTGTTAGTCATTTTATTTCACTGGAAATGAAATTCAGTGTACAACACTACCTTCTGAACTGGTGCTTTCCAGTCGAGCTGTTTTGTAAGGATTAAATTAAATTCATTGCGGGGTACATGGATCTGGAAATGGTAACCGTTTCTATCCGTTTGAAATATAAGCGTACTTCTTTTTTTTAATGCCTCGTACGTAAAAGTTCAGAAGAGAGTTTTCCGCCTCATCGCACCCCCTCCAAACAGTTCTTCTACCCCAACTGCGAGGGTTTTATGTGAAACAAAATGAAAGGAAGCATTCATTCATTCGTTTAATCGTATTTCTTGAGCGCTTGCTGTGTGCAGAGCACTGTACTAAGCGCTTGGGAAGTACAAGTTGGCAACATATAGGGACGGCAAGCAGTGTGGCCTAGTGGACCGAGCGTGGGCTGGGGGACCTGGGTTTTACTCCCAGCTTCTCCGTTCGGCTGCTGTGTGACTTTGCGCTTAGAACAGTGCTTTGCACATAGTAAGCGCTTAATAAATGCCATCATTATTATTATTATTATTTGCTTCAGCCCCATAACATCTCTGTGCCTCAGCTTCTCATCTGCAGTATGGGCATTCAATACCCGTTCTCTCTCCTACTTTGACTGTGAGACCCGTGTGGGTTATCTGGTATCTACCCAGCACGTAGTAATAATAATAAATAATAATAATAACGATGGCATTTGTTAAGCGCTTACTATGTGCAAAGCACTGTTCTAAGCGCTGAGGGGGTTACAAGGTGATCAGGTTATAATAATAATAATAACAATGGCATTTGTTAAGCGCTTACTATGTGCAAAGCACTGTTCTAAGCACTGAGGGGGTTACAAGGTGATCAGGTTGTAATAATAACAACGATGGCATTTGTTAAGCGCTTACTATGTGCAAAGCACTGTTCTAAGCACTGAGGGGGTTACAAGGTGATCAGGTTGTAATAATAATAATAATAACGATGGCATTTGTTAAGCGCTTACTATGTGCAAAGCACTGTTCTAAGCGCTGAGGGGGTTACAAGGTGATCAGGTTGTAATAATAATAATGATAATAATAATGATGGCATTTAAGTGCTTACTATGTGCAAAGCACTGTTCTAAGCGCTGAAGGGGTTACAAGGTGATCAGGTTGTAATAATAATAATAATGATGGCATTTGTTAAGCGCTTACTATGTGCAAAGCACTGTTCTAAGCGCTGAGGGGGTTACAAGGTGATCAGGTTGTAATAATAATAATAACGATGGCATTTGTTAAGCGCTTACTATGTGGAAAGCACTGTTCTAAACGCTGAGGGGGTTACAAGGTGATCAGGTTGTAATAATAATAATGATGGCATTTGTTAATCACTTACTATATGCAAAGCACTGTTCTAAGGGCTGAGGGGTTTACACGGTGAACAGGTTGTAATAATAATAATAATAATAACGATGGCATTTGTTAAGCACTTACTATGTGCAAAGCACTGTTCTAAGCACTGAGGGGGTTACAAGGTGATCAGGTTGTAATAATAATAATAACGATGGCATTTGTTAAGCGCTTACTATGTGCAAAGCACTGTTGTAAGCGCTGAGGGGGTTACAAGGTGATCAGGTTGTCCCACGTGGGGCTCACAGTCTTCATCCCCATTTTACAGATGAGGTAACTGAGGCCCAGAGAAGTGAAGTGACTTGCCCAAAGTCACACAGCTGACAAGTGGTGGAGCCGGGATTTGAACCCATGACCCCTGACTCCAAAGCCCAGGCTCTTTCCACTGAGCCGCGCGTAGTAAGAACTGAACCAAATCCACAATTACCATTGTGTTCCACCGCTGTGATTACTTTGGAAGACGGTGGAAAGTTGGAGGGTCTGTCTCCCTCTTCTAGACTGTGAGCCCGCTGTCGGGTAGGGACCGTCTCTATATGTCACCAACTTGGACTTCCCAAGCGCTCAGTACAGTGCTCTGCACACAGTAAGCGCTCAATAAATACGATTGACTGAATAATGGCTCCATTTAAAGGACTGCAAAGGCAGAGTGGCTTATCTCCGTCAATCCCAGGGGGTGTCCAGATTTTCTTGTGTTCTCATCAGTCAATCGATCGCATTTATTGAGCACTTACTGTGTGCAGAGCACCGTACTGAGCGTTTGGGAGAGTACAATAGAACAGTATAACAGACCGATTCTGTGCCCACAATGAGCTTACAGTCTATAGGGGGAGACAGCCATAAATAAAATAAACTATAGATATAAACAGTGCTCCAGCGCTTAGAACAGTGCTCCAGAGCTGAGAACAGTGCCTGGCACATAGTAAGTGCTTAACAGTGTGGCTAGAGAAGCAGCATGGCTCAGTGGAAAGAGCCCGGGCTTTGGAGTCAGAGGTCATGGGTTCAAATCCCGGCTCCGCCAACTGTCAGCTGTGTGACTTTGGGCAAGTCACTTCACTTCTCTTGGCCTCAGTTCCCTCATCTGTAAAATGGGGATTAAAACTATGAGGAGCCCCCCGGGGGACAACCTGATCACCTTATCACTTCCCCAGCGCTTAGAACAGTGCTTTGCACGTAGTAAGTGCTTAATAAATACCATCATTATTATTATTAACAAATGCCATCATTATATAATAATCATCCCCCCACCTTACCTCCTTCCCCTACCCACAGCATCTGTATATATGTATATATGTTTGTATGTATTTATTACTCTATTTTATTTGTACATGTTTATTCTATTTATTTTATTTTGTTAATATGTTTTGTTTTGTTCTCTGTCTCCTCCTTCTAGACTGTGAGCCCACTGTTGGGTAGGGACTGTCTCTATAAATTGCCAACTTGGACTTCCCAAGTGCTTAATACAGTGCTCTGCACTCAGTAAGCACTCAATAAATACAATTGAATGAATGAACAATTATATAATAATATATAATATAATAATGCCATCATTATATACTAATTATATAATATAATGTAATCATATAATAATGATGGCTTCCTAGTGCTCCAAATGTTTGCAGAGCCTGACTGCTGCTATAAGCCCGTTGTTGGGTAGGGACAGTCTCTATATGTTGCCAACTTGTACTTCCCAAGCGCTTAGTACAGTGCTCTGCACACAGTAAGCGCTCAATAAATACGATTGAATGAATGAATGATGCCAGCGGAAGTTCACTTTGATTTCTCAGCCGCCTGCAGCCCCTTTTGGCGCTCTCTGCGGTTTTAAATCGACACCGATCGTGACCCAATCCGAAATCCTCCCAAAAGCAGTGAGGGCAATGGATATATTTCAGAAATTGTGATTTGGTGGCTCAGTGGGAAAGAGCCTGGGCTTTGGAGTCAGAGGTCATGGGTTCAAATCCTGACTCCGTCAACTGTCAGCTGGGTGACTTTGGGCAAGTCACTTCACTTCTCTGGGCCTCAGTTCCCTCATCTGTAAAATGGGGATTAAGACTGTGAGCCCCACGTGGGACAACCTGATCACCTTGTATCCTCCCAGTGCTTAGAACAGTGCTTTGTACATAGTAAGTGGTTAACAAATACCATTATTATTATTATTATTATTATTAACAGTAAGTCCTACCTTCTTTTCACTAAACCCCACCCTACTTTCTGTGAGTTTTTTGGAACTCAAGCATAGAATTTTGCTGAAAGCAATGATTTTTTCTCTCTGTGTTCTCATAACTGTCAAAGGTCCTTATGTGACGATAAATCAAGCAATCGTATTTACTGAGTACTTACTATTCATTCATTCATTCAATCGTATTTATTGAGCGCTTACTGTGTGCAGAGCACTGTACTAAGCGCTTGGGAAGTACAAGTTGGCAACATATAGAGACGGTCCCTACCCAACAGTGGGCTCACAGTCTAGAATGTGCAGAGCACTGTATTAAGCGCTTGCAGGAGGACGATACAACAGAATTAGGAGACACGTTTCCTCCCCGTAGCACGCTTAGACTCTAGAGGGGGAGACCGGCATTAATGTGAATAAATAAGTAGTTTATAATGTATAATTTAAAGATATTTACATAGTGCTGTCCAAAGGTCTCAGATTGAAGATATGCTGCCCACACATTTCCAGAAAATCCATTAGAGGCTTTTGCCCAATGGACATTAGGAACATATTACATTGTTAGTATATTATATTATCGTGTCATGTCACATCATATCAAGTAATAATATTTACAATTGTTATATTATTCTTCCCCAGGTGTTTAGTACAGTGCTCTACATCATAAGCACTCAATAAGTATGATTGATGGATTGATTAATTAATGGACTCCCAGAGAGTCCATTAGAGGCCTTAGCTTAGTTAGGAGCATTTTACATGTCATGTCACGTATTATATTTACAATTATTATATCGTACTCTCCCCAGTGCTTAGTACAATGCTCTGCAACAGTAAACGCTCAGTAAGTGCAATCAATTGAGTGAGCTAAAATGAAATGATGAAGTTTCAGTGTCCGCTGAGCCTCGGTCCTAAACCTCCAGGACCAGGAGTCGGAGAAACTCCCAGGAACTGTTCTTGTCACTAGTCTGTAAGCTCGTCCTCTAGACTATAAACTCGTTGTGGGCAGGGAATGTGTCTATTATTCTGTTGTACTCTCTCGAGCGATTAGTACAGTGCTCTGCATACAGTAAGTGCTCGTTAGATACGATTGACTGACTGACTTTGGCTTTCCCAAATTTCTGACTTCCTATGTTTGGTGTATTTCCAAAAGACATGACAGAGAACGAAGAGAATAGGAAAGGTTATTTAACTGGACTAAATTATTTCATCCATATTAGTACAGTGCTGTGCACACAGTAAGTACTCATGAAATACGATTGACTGAATTTGCCTTTCCCAAATTTCTGACTTCCTGTGTTTGGTGTATTTCCAAGAGACATGATAGAGAAAGAAGAGGAAACATTATTCAGTTGGACTACATTATTTCATCTGTATTGATTGATCAGTTTGTTAATAATTATTAATTTTCCTTGGTTAAAATTTTCTAGAAGTAAGTTCAGTTCATTCATTCATTCGATCGTATTAAGCGCTTACTGTGTGCAGAGCACTGTACTAAGCGCTTGGGAAAGTAAAATACAACAATAAACCGTGACAGTCACTGCCCACCACGAGCTCACAGTACCACTGGAGATTTTTGAGGAGGGGGGTGACATGTCCTGAACGTGTAGAAAGATGAGCTACTACATAATATAATCTTGAAGTTCCATTTATGTACAGTTCTCAGTAGTAGAATTATCAAGTCAATTTTTTCCTTTGCTAAATTTATAGCGAGATTTGAAATAAGTATACCATTAGATGTAAAGAGCTCTTTAACATACAGTGCCCCCATTCATTGCTGATATAATAGAAGCATTGGTGCAGAATGCAGATTTAATAGAAGCATTAGTGCCGTAATTATAATTTCATTTTCATTTTTAATAAAATCACGGACCGAAAATCCGGTGAAGCCAGTTTGAAGCTGGAATCTTACCCTGTCCTTAGTTATTTCATACTTGGAGTTTGGAATACGCCACTGTCAGGCTATCACAGGAGGGTTGTAAATTGAAGAGTGAGAATATCCATTTCCACTAGAACTTTACGCATGGTATTTCCCGTTATCAGCCCCATTAGGTCAGGTTTTATATTTAGTCACTTCACTATTATTTTTGAGCTTCCCTTAAATGAAGAGCCAAAAGTTGAAGCTATGACAGGTATTTTTCTTCAGTCGAAAGGATCGCTTTTTCTTTCTCAATTATTCTTTGGAAACTTCCACTGCAGTGTCCAAGAATGCCCCGTTTTTTTTTAAGAAATTGATGCAAATGAGATTTTGAGTTTCACCGGTTTGTAGCGTGTGATATATTTGGATTGATGTAGTTGCTGCCGTTAGCAGCATTTTAAAAGAGAAGGCAGGAAGTGCTCTCTGATGTCAGAAACACGGGGCGAAGAGGGATTCGGGTTGACTTCGTCGGCTTCTGAGGGCTGGAGTTGATGGTTCTTGTCTTTTTAATCTTCTCTTGAGGATTCCTTCCATGCCCCTTCTGTCTTCCCCCAAACCCCCCAACCCAGTTTTTAGCCTCTCTCTGCTTTTTCCTGGGGCTGCTGCTGAATAAATCATTCTGGTAACTTTGTTGTTGTGCTTAGCGCAGTGCTCTGTACACAGTAAGCGCTGAATAAATACTGTTGATTAATTTTTCAACGATCCCTTCCCTAAATGTTCATCTAGACCAAGCAATCCCAGCTGAGGCAGTTGAGGTCTGATCCTAATCCCCCTTGTAGAGGCGTTCCGTAAATTTACCGTTATTGAGTCCTCCCTCAGATTGATTTTTTCCAAGCTTAATCCTCTCTGTCTCTACACATAAAAATGGAATCTGGGAGCCCAAATATCACTGCCCAAATCCCAATTCCTTTGTGCAGGTTCTCAGTCTTAAGAGATGATGATAATAATAATAATGGTGGTGTTTAAGCACGTACTGTGTGCCAAGCACAGTTCTAAGCACTGGGGTAGATAAAAGGTCATCAAGTTGTCCCACGTGGGGCTCACAGTCTTAATCCCCATTAGACAGATGAGGGAACTGAGGCGCAGAGAAGTGAAGTGTCATGCCCAAGGTCACACAGCAGACAAGTGGCGGAGCTGGAATTAGAACCCATGTCCTCCGACTCCCAATCCCGGGCTTTTTCCACGAAGCCACGCTGCTTCTCTGTGTAAGAACTGTGGGGCTGGGAGAGGGGTGAATAAAAGGAGGAAATCAGAGTGAAGCAGAAGGGAGTGGGAGAAAAGGAAATGAGGGTTTGGTAAGGGAAGAGCTGTGCTTTCAATATGGCTTTGAAAGTGGGAAGACTGATTGTCAGTTATGAAGAGGGAGGGCATGCTAGGCCAGAGGCAGGACTTGGGCGAGAGGTCAGTGGCAATCAATCAATCAATCAATCAATCGTATTTATTGAGCGCTTACTATGTGCAGAGCACTGTACTAAGCGCTTGGGAAGTACAAATTGGCATCACATAGAGACAGTCCCTGCCCAACAGTGGGCTCACAGTCTAAAAGGGGGAGACAGAGAACAGAACCAAACATACCAACAAAATAAAATAAGTAGGATAGAAATGTACAAGTAAAATAAATAAATAAATAAATAAATAAATAGAGTAATAAATATGTACAACCATATATACATATATACAGGTGCTGTGGGGAAGGGAAGGAGGTAAGATGGGGGGATGGAGAGGGGGACGAGGGGGAGAGGAAAGAAGGGGCTCAGTCTGGGAAGGCCTCCTGGAGGAGGTGAGCTCTCAGCAGGGCCTTGAAGGGAGGAAGAGAGCTAGCTTGGCGGATGGGCAGAGGGAGGGCATTCCAGGCCCGGGGGATGACGTGGGCCGGGGGTCGACGGCGGGACAGGCGAGAACGAGGTACAGTGAGGAGATTAGTGGTGGAGGAGCGGAGGGTGCGGGCTGGGCAGTAGAAGGAGAGAAGGGAGGTGAGGTAGGAGGGGGCGAGGTGATGGACAGCCTTGAAGCCCAGGGTGAGGAGTTTCTGCCTGATGCGCAGATTGATCGGTAGCCATTGGAGGTTTTTGAGGAGGGGAGTAATATGTCCAGAGCGTTTCTGGACAAAGATAATCCGGGCAGCAGCATGAAGTATGGATTGAAGTGGAGAGAGACACGAGGATGGGAGATCAGAGAGAAGGCTAGTGCAGTAGTCCAGACGGGATAGGATGAGAGCTTGAATTAGCAGGGTAGCGGTTTGGATGGAGAGGAAAGGGCGGATCTTGGCAATGTTGTGGAGCTGAGACCGGCAGGTTTTGGTGACGGCTTGGATGTGAGGGGTGAATGAGAGAGCGGAGTCGAGGATGACACCAAGGTTGCGGGCTTGTGAGACGGGAAGGATGGTAGTGCCGTCAACAGAGATGGGAAAGTCAGGGAGAGGACAAGGTTTGGGAGGGAAGACAAGGAGCTCAGTCTTCGACATGTTGAGCTTTAGGTGGCGGGCGGACATCCAGATGGAGATGTCCTGAAGGCAGGAGGAGATGCGAGCCTGGAGGGAGGGGGAGAGAGCAGGGGCAGAGATGTAGATCTGGGTGTCATCAGCGTAGAGATGATAGTGGCAAGATAGACAAGGCTGAGGTACAATGAGTAGTGTGGCATTAGAGGAGCAAAGTTTGCAGGCTGGGTTGTAGTGGGAGAGTAGAGAGGTGAGGCAGGAGGGGGCAAGGTGATCGGATGCTTTAAATCCAATGGTGAGGAATTTCTGTTGATGCAGAGGTGGGTGGGCCACCAGTGGCAATTTTTGAGGGGTGGGGGCATATGGACAGAACATTTTGGTAGAAAAATGATCTGGGCAGTAAAGTATGGACTGGAGAGGGGAGAGAGAAGAGGCAGGGAGGTCTGCAATCAATCAATCATCAATCAATCATATTTATTGAGTGCTTACTATGTGCAGAGCACTGTACTAAGCGCTTGGGAAGTACAAATTGGCAATATATAGAGACAGTCCCTACCCAACAGTGGGCTCACAGTCTAAAAGGGGGAGACAGAGAACAAAACCAAACATACTAACAAAGTAAATAGAATAGACATGTACAAGTAAAATAAATAAATAAATAGAGTAATAAATATGTACAAACATATATACATATATACAGGTGCTGTGGGGAAGGGAAGGAGGTAAGATGGAGGGGATGGAGAGGGGGACGAGGGGGAGAGGAAGGAAGGGACTCAGTCTGGGAAGGCCTCCTGGAGGAGGTGAGCTCTCAGCAAGAAGGCTGATTCAGAAATCAAGGCAGGATAGAGTAAGTGTTTGGAGTAACGTGGTAGCAGTTTGAATGGAGAGGATCAGGAGGATTTTAGCAATGTTATGAAGGTTGAGCCAACAGGATTTAGTGATAGATTGACTGTGATAGATTGGAAAGAGAGGAATCAAGGATAACGCTAAGGATTTGTGAGACAGGAAGGATAGGGGTGCTGTCTGCAGTGATGGAAAAGTCTGGGTGGGAAGGTAAGGAGTTCAGTTTTAGACCTGTTAAGTTTGAGGTGTTGATGGGATATCCAACTAGACATGTCTGGAAGGCAGGAGGAAATGTGAGACTGCAGAGAGGGAGGGAAATCATGGCTGGAGATGTAGATTTGGGTATCATCCGTGTAGAGGGGGTAGTTGAAGCCTTGGGAGTGAATGGGTTCTCCAAGGGAGTGGGTATAGATGGAGGATAGAAGGGGACCCAGAACTGAACCTTGAGGGATACCCACAGTCAGGGGGTGGAGGCAGAGGAGGAGTCCATGAAAGATTGAGAATGAGCATTCAGAGCATTAAGAGGAGAACCAGGAGAGGACAATGTCAGTGAAGTTAAGGATGGATAACATTTCCAGGAGAAGGGGGTGGTCCACAGGGATGAAGGCAGCTGAGAAGTCGAGGAGGGTAAGGGTGGAGTAGAGGCCTTGGATTTGGCAAGAAGGAGATCATTTGTGACCTATTTATGTTGAGATAATGGTGGTATTTAAGTATTTATTATTTGCTAAGCACTGTGCTTAAGGCTAGATGCAAGATAATGACGTCAGACAGTCCGTGTCCTCTGTGGGGCTCGGAGTCTAAGCAGGAGGGGAGACAGGTATTGAATCCACATTGTTCCCAATGAGAAGACTGAGTCGCAGAGAAGTGACGTGACTTGCGCAAGGTCACACAATTGGCACATGACTGAGCTGGAATTAGACCTCAAGTCCCCTGTCCCTTAGGCCTGGGCTATTTCCACTAGGCCACACCGCTTTTATCTTTGCACTCAAAGAAAATGGTAACAAGGGTAAGATCCCCTTCACGGTAAGCCCTGTGTGGGACAGGGATTGTGTCCAACCCAATTATCTTGTATTTTCCCCAGCTCTTAGAACAGTGCCTGGCACATATTGAGCGCTTAACAAATACATTACTATTATTATTATTATTATTATTAGATTATGAGCTCATTTTGGGCAGGGAATATATGTATTCTCCCAAGTACATGGTACAGTGCTCTGCATAGGTTAAGCGCTCAGGAAATACAATCGATTGATTTTATTAGTGTGTGTATGTGCGTGGTCAGTAACACAAATGCATCCCAAGCAAGAAGCAGAAGGAGCGTGACTTAATGGCTGAAACACAAGTCAGGAGTCAGAAGGACCTGGGTTCTAATCCCGACTCTGCCACATGTCTGCTCTGAGACCTTGGCCAAGTCACTTTACTTCTCTGTGCTTCAAGTTCACTTCATCTGTAAAGATATGGGATTTAACTCTGGGAGCCCACGTGGGAGATAGATTTTGTACAACATGATTAGCCTGTATCTATTCCAGTGCTTAGTACAGTGTCTGGCACAGAGTTAAGAGTTTAAAAAATACCACTAAAAAGAAGAAGAAAAAAGAAAACAATGACCTTCCTAATCATGTCCACATTGCCCCTTGCTGCTGTAGTGCATTTAGTCTCCAGAGTATGTGTTTGGCTCACAGTGTCTCCAAAAGAAACCTCCCCTGCTATCTTCCATCATCGCACACCCAGGTATATGTGATTTATAATTAAAGCCTAACAAAATGCTGTTAATTGTTTCCCTGTCTTTCCAAGGAGACATTTTTTTTCAAGGTAAATCACCTTTGCGTTGCTTCTTTTTTCTCCTTCGGCTAAATCTCTTTTCATCTCAGATCAGAAGGCTCCAAACAACCATAAAACTCTCTAATAACATTTTGCAGAAAGATTATCCTTTCCGACAGGAACATCAGCTAAATTGAAATACATTTTCTCAAAACTTATAGATGTTCTTCACAAAGGACTTCTGAGCCATTTTCTTTCCTTGTTTAGCAGCGCTATTTACAAAAATGGAAAATTAGATCATTCTGTAGCAAAAGGTTATGTTTCTTTTTTAGTAGTGAACTGTTAACTGATTACATGAAATGACAGAATAAAATGCCTAATTTCCTTACCCAGGGAAGCTCTCAGCTTGTATTTTAATAAGACTGATGGGAGGTAGATTATCAGATGAGAAAATACAGTTCTCTGTAGCGCATGGAAAAGTTCAGCCGCAACATCCACCATAAGGAAGATTGGAACTGAAATGTGAAAAACAGCCTTAGAGTCAAACGGTGTTGGGAAAAATCAGCACGAACCGCTCTGGTAGATATAACCTGTCTGATATATTTCTAAAATAAGTTTTCTTCCACAGGGCCACTCTCTGTGGGTTATTATTGGAAACGCAGCTATGGCTAGGGATAGGATGGGCTACCTGCCTTTTCTACAGGACGGTTAAGACCGTAACCGGTGAACTATTAAATCGGAAGTTGGGTATGGCAGGTTGTTAGGTCAGAGTTGATGGAATGCCTTGTCATGAGGAAGAATTGAACAAATTGCTCTTATCAGCTTTGCTCATCTTTGATCAAGCTGAAAGAAAAAGAAAGATGTGTCCAGAGAATTGAGTCTCATAAACCAAGTAAAGGGGCCAACCATCTTATAGGTTAAGGTCAGTTTTGAGACTTTCGGAGAGAGGGGCTGTTGGTTTCACGTGCTTCTCCCCGCCGCCACGCTAAAGTCAAGGTGCCTTTTTAAAATGAACTCATAATCCAGCTCGATTGGAGAATATCTTCCTAATGAGGTGCGTATTTGGGTGTGTTTTTTTTTTAACGGAATTTAAATGCTTGCTACGGTCCAGGTACCATACTAAGCTTGGGGATAGATCCCACCTAATCAGGTTGGATACAGTCTTTGACCCACATGAGACTCACAGCCTTAATCCCCATTTTACAGATGAGGTAACTGAGGGCCAGAGAAGTTAAGAGACTTGTCCAAGGTCACAGAGCAGAGAGTGGGGAACCGGGGATTAGAACTCAGGTCCTTCTGACCCCCAGGTGTCCATGCTCTATCCACTAGGCCATGCGGCTTGTGTGCGTGTGTGTTTAGTCAATTTTCGTTTGAGATATTATCCCTTTCTATGCCTCTGGGTCTTTGTGGTCTTTGTCTTTTCTCCTTTGTTGAACTTTGTTGTCAAACAAAATAGAGGACGAAAAAATTATAAGGCAAGAAGAGTCCGCAGACCGTCCTCTACCTCCAGATCAAATGTACAGATGTAGCAGTATGGCCTAGTGGAGGGATCACAGACTTGGGACCCAGAGGGTCTGAGATCTAATCCTGGCTCTTCCACATACCTGCTATGTAACTCAACTTCTCTGTGCCTCAGTTTCCTCAACTGCAAAATGAGGATTCACTACCTGGTCTCCCTCCTACTTAGACTGGGGGACCTCTTTCAAAACACGGTGCGACAATGACCGTGTCCAACCTGATTAACTTATCTCTATCTCTACCTGTGCTTGGTACACATTAAGCACTTAACAATTATTATTATATTATCATCATCACTATTAGAAGCAGCGTGGTTCGAGAAGCAGTGTGGCTCAGTGGAAAGAGCCTGGGCTTTGGAGTCCGAGGTTCTGGGTTCAAATTCCCTCTCTACCAATTGTCAGCTATGTGACTCACTTCACTTCTCTGTGCCTCAGGTACCTCGTCTGTAAAATGGGGATTGACTGTGAACCCCCCATGGGACAACCTGATCACCTTGTAACCTCCCCAGCGCATAGAACAGTGCTTTGCATGTAGTAAGCGCTTAATAAATGCCATCATTATTATTATTATTAGCATACCTTCAAAATCATGCTTTTTCTCAGTTTGTAGTTGTGAATTTTGGGACTGCTTATAGAGCCTGCTGTCAATCAGTCAATCAATCCGTTTTATTTATTGAGCACTTACTGTGTGCAGGGCACTATACTAAGTGCTCGGGGGAGTATCAATCAATCAATCAATCGTATTTATTGAGCGCTTACTATGTGCAGAGCACTGAGTATGGCACAACAGGGTCGGTAGACACGTCAATCCTTAATTAACCACAAATAGAGAGGTAGGGATCGCGCTGCAATCATTGCTGATCCGGAGCTAATCCAAAAAACCTTCCACCTTTTCTAGCCTCAAATGATTTTCCATTTGTTTGTTATCCTGAAAGCAGCCTGGAGTCCCACAGCTCTATTCCCGTGGGATCACATCCAGCCTCTAAGAGAGAGATATCTTAGAGAAGCAGCATAGCTCAGTGGAAAGTGCCTGGGATTTGGAGTCAGAGGTCATGGGTTCAAATCCCGGCTCCGCCAATTGTCAGCTGTGTGACTCTGGGCAAGTCACTTCACTTCTCTGGGCCTCAGTTCCCTCATCTGTAAAATGGGGATTAAGACTGTGAGCCCCCCGTGGGACAACCTGATCACCTTGTAACCTCCCCAGTGCTTAGAACAGTGCTTTGCACATAGTAAGCGCTTAATAAATGCCATTGTTATTATTATTATTACTAGGATCTGGAGACAAATAGATAGCACCTAAGACTGCTGAAGCGATTGACACTTCAGCACATAGAAAAGTGCTCAGCACATAGCAAGCGCTTAACAAATATTATCATTATTATTATTGACCCTAAGGAGGATGATAGAACCTCAAATATCTTAAAAGTGCTTTTGTCTCTCCTGGGTTCTTTTTGTCTGGCCATCGATGTGTTTGTATGAACTCTTGAAAATAAAACATCCGTAGGTTAATTTTAGGTGAATATATCATTTAACAAATAGACTTTTCTTATCACATGCACCTCTTTCCCTTTTAAATAGCAGTTGGGAAATTGAAATGATTAAAATAGGCATTTTGCATTGAAGATAGGTGTCATCTTAATAAGTTGAAATGATTTCTTGTATAGCTGAGTATGCTTTTAAGACCACGGCACTAATTTGAATGATGCAGTATGGCAGTTGAATAAGCTGTAAGTTTATTTCTGATAAAATATGCAGGTTAAATGGTAGATGGTGAAACAGTAATTTCCCAAGGCTTAATTGATTTTTCATATATGAAACCCTCAGGCTAATCACTGAATCATTTTACCTTCACAAGTTTGGTTCTCCGACAGGTGTGTGAGTTTGTTTCTCCTGGAGCTGTGCTTTTACGTGCCGTTCTCCTTACTTAAGCTACCGATGGGATGTTTTTGAGGTCTGAGCTGGAAATAACCTCAAATATGTCGGCGTTGTCAGATCAAATAAGCAGAAAGTGCAGTCTTATTCTTCCTAATCAAATGATTACCGCACCGAGGTTCAGCGTTGTCTGGAGTGGGAGGGGAAGCAACGTGATACAGCTTCTGAAAGGAATTTGAATGTGAGATAAAAGCCAGAGATTCAAAGACCAGAAGAAGGGGGCGAACTGATATATTGAGAACACAGATACTGTCACCTTAATAAAAAAAAAAAAAAAGTTGGGTTGTGGGATTTATTAAAAATCAAAGGAATGATAAAAAGTGAATTAGTCATACCATTGAAAATGTAAGGCGTGTTTCTCAAAGTGCATGAATTATTATGGGAGATCAACTGAGTGATATTTCCTGGGTGGACCAGAGTTGAGAAGCAGCCTTGCCTTTGGTTAGAGCACGGCCCAGGAGACGGAAGGACCTGGGTTCATTCATTCAATCGTATTTATTGAGCACTTACTGTGTGCAGAGCACTGTACTAAGCACTTGGGAAGTACAAGTTGGCAACATAAATGAAATGAAAAATAATGAAAAATGAAATGAAATGAAAAATGAAGATGAAAAATTAAATTAGGTGAGCTAACTTTTTCCAACACCAAAATGGGCCGGAGCCTTGGGACCAGATCCAAATTGTTTTCCCTCCACCCACGATCTCTGATTCCCAAGCCACTGTTCCTTCCGCTAAGCCACGCTGCTTCTCTAGACTGCTTCTAGAATGTGAGCTTCTTTCATTCAATCAATTGCATTTATTGAGCACTTACCGTGTGCAGAGCACTGTACTAAGCGCTTAGGAGAGGACAATAACAACAGACGCATTCCCTGCCCACAAGGAGCTCACAGTATAGAGGAGCTTCTTGAGAAGCAGCAGAGCTTAGCGGAAAGAGCACAAGCTTGGGAGTCAGAGGTCATGGGTTCAAATCCCGACTCCACAACTTGTCTAATGTGCGACGTTGGGCAAGTCACTTCATCTCTCTGTGCCTGAGTCACCTCGACTGTAAAATGGGGATTAAGACTGTGAGCCCCATGGACAGGGACCGTGCCCAGCCTGACAACTTTGAATCTACCCCAGCGCTTAGTACAGTGCCCGGCACGTAGAAAGCGCTCAAGAAATACGATTAAAGAAAAGTGTGGCTCTGTCAGCCTGTCTTGCGTTTCTGGAATTGCTCGGTGAATGGTGTTAAGGTAGGGATTGTGTAGCAATACAGTCAGTAAAAGAGTGGTATCTGTGGATTGCTTACTGTGTGCAGACTTGAGTCCATTCATTCATTCATTCAATTGTATTTATTGAGCGCGTACTGTGTGCAGAGCACTGTACTAAGCGCTGGGGAAGTACAAGTTGGCAACATATAGAGATGGTCCCTACCCAACAGCGGGCTCACAGTCTAGAAGGGGGAGACGGACAACAAAACAAAACAAATTAACAAAATAAAATAAATAGAATCAATATGTACAAATAAAATAAATACATAGAGTAATAAATACGTACAGACATAAATACATATATACAGGTACTGTGGGGAGGGGAATGATTAGTGGATACAATGCCATCAGATGGGCAGACTTCTTGCCCCATGTGGGCTCACACTCTCAAGGAGAGGAATAAGAATTATTAAATCCCCCTTTTACTCAAAGTCACACAGCAGGCAAGGAGCAAAACTGGTATTAGAACCCAGATCCTTCGACTCCCAATCCCACGCTCTTTTCTCCATATTCATCCCCGCCAACATCAATCATTGGGTATTTATTGAGCACTTACTAAGTGGAGAGCACTGTGTGTAGTGCTTGAGGCTGTGAAACACGGAGTAAAGGGTGAATTTAACAGGTTCTGACTAGCAGCTATTAAAAATAAATTTGGAAGGGCTTAATGATGTCTGAAAGGCAGTCAGATTTCCTTCCAAGATGCTGAACTGGAGGGATGTCATTCCCTCTCCCTAGTCTTGCCCACACAAACTCCTGCCACGTCCTTCCCCCGTAAGCCTTTGCTCCCTGCCCTTCCTCAACCCTGCAGGATAACGGGTGAGGAATTAAGGGGCCACTTGGAGGGTCGGGAATTGGTGGGAAGTAGGTTTTGGAGAGGGGAAAGATATATTATAGATTTTTTTATTTATATTAACATCTATCTCCCCCTGTAAGCTCGTTGTCGGCAGGGAACGTGTCTCCCAGTTTTGTTATATTGTAGCCTCCAAAGCACTTAGCACAGTGCTCTGCACATGGTAAGCGCTCAGTAAATATGATTTATCATCATCAATCGTATTTATTGAGCGCTTACTATGTGCAGAGCACTGTACTAAGCACTTGGGAAGTACAAATTGGCAACATATAGAGACAGTCCCTACCCAACAGTGGGCTCACAGTCTAAAAATGATGATGGTGTTGCTGATGAGCTGCAGTGCTAGGTACGGGATTTGGCATACAATAAGCACTCAACAAATACCATTATTATTATGACTATTATTATAAATTTAATGGGCAGCCAGGCCAGTGGGTAGCGACGATGGCAGCGTGAATCACTGGATCTCTCTCCACAGGGCGGAAATCCTCTGATGAGTTCTCCTAAGGTGAAATTCTGTTAAACTCCTGATTCTGTTGTACGGTCCTCTCCCAAGCGCTTAGTACGGTGCTCTGCCCACAGAAAGTGCTCAATAAATACATCGATGGATTGTAACGCAGCTACCCAATGGGCTAGAAAAGCCATCACCGTGAAAAGTCTCTGGCAGTGATTTCAATTAAGAGATTTCAAGGTCTATCTGTAGAACATGAATCCTACGTTCACACTCTGCATTATACACCCAGCCTACACTTGCAAAAATAAACTTCCCTATAATAATTTTCTTCACCAAATGAGAAGAGCTCAGGGTGCCACACAGCATGTTAATAAGATGGTTTCTAAATTTGTATTCTTGAATAATTTTCTGTTTTCTGGACAGGACTGTTCTCCCCCTTCTAGACTGTGAGCCCACTGTTGGGTAGGAACCGTCTCTATATGTTGCCAACTTGTACTTCCTAAGCGCTGAGTACAGTGCTCTGCACATGGTAAGCGCTCAATAAATATGATTGATTATAATCTACATCAGTCAATCAATGATATTTCTGGAGCACTTACCGTGTGCAGAGCACTGTATTAAATTCTGGGGAGAGTACAATGCAACAATAAACAGATCCTGTCCACGGCGAGCTTACAGTCTAGAGGGGGAGGAAGATATTCAAATAAATTATGGCTATGTACGTAAGTGCCGTGGGGCTGAGGGTGAGGTGAATATCAAGTGCTTGAAGGGGACAGCGCTTAGTACAGTGCTCTGCACACAGTAAGCGCTCAATAAATACGATTGAATGAATGACAGATCCAAGTGGGTAGGTGATACAGAAGGGAGAGGAGAAGGGAAATGAGGCTTTAGTTGGGGAAGGGCTCTTGGAGATGTGATTTTAGGAGGGCTTTGAAGGTGGGGAGGGTGGTGGTCTCTTGGATATGAAGGAGGAGGGACGTCTCTCAAATGACATTCATAAATTGGGAAGCAACACAGCCTAGTGGAAAGAGCAAGGGCCTGAAAGTCATAGGACCTGGGTTCTAATCCTGACTCTGCCACTTGTCTGCTGAGTGTGACCTTGTGGAAGTCACTTTACTTCTCTGTGGCTCATTCCCCTCATCGGCAAAATGAGTCAATATCTTTTCTCCTTCCTACTTAGATTGGGAACCCCTTGTGGGACCTGATGATCTTCTATCTATCCCAGCGCTCAGTACAGCATTTGGCACATAGTAAATGCTTAACGAATAAGAATAATAATGGCATTTATTAAGTGCTTGCTATGTACAAAGCACTGTTCTAAGTGCTGGGATCAGGTTGTCCCACGTGGGGCTCACAGTCTTAATACCCGTTTCACAGATGAGGGAACTGAGGCCCAGTGAAGTGACTTGCCCAAAGTCACACAGCTGACAATTGGCAGAGCTGGGATTTGAACCCATGACGTCTGACTCCAAAGCCCGGGCTCTTTCCACTGAGAATCCCACAAGGATTATTACTATTATTTTTATGAAAAGAGCAGTAGTACCAGGAACCCAAGACCAGAGATGTTGCAGGGAATCGTGGGCTTGAAAACTATTTAACAAGTTTAGGGTAAAAAAAAATAACACACAACTAGCTGATTACCAATTTGAGTCACAACGTCGCGGGAAGGGGAGACTTAATGGATTTCAAAGATGAGCGCGCTGCTGACAAGTTAGATCTGATTCCCGATTGGTCCCCTCTCTTTTTTTCTTTTAACAGAACAAAGGAGGGTTTCCACCAGAATCAATTTGTATGGGAAATAGTCTCTTTAAGGTTCTCTGTCTCTTGCCATACCTCACTTTATCATGTCCTCTGGTGACCCTGCAAACCCACAACCGCAGCGGGGGCTAGTTCGAAGTCCAAATGCTTAGCCTCGATTTTGGCAAAATGCGTTTCCATTCACCCCCAGTGTGGGACACCACAAATGGAGAGATTGAACACGAATCCTTCGTGGTCTCCTCTCGGCAGAGGTTTGTGTCGATGGGATACGTTTTCTCACTGACTGTTGTTCTGCAGTGATAATTATTTAAAGAAAATAATTCAATCACGCAGTCAATGGTATTTGTTGAGCACCGTGAGGAGAACATGGGGCTGAGCGCTTGGGAGATTACAGTGCAACAGGGTTGGTAGACACGTTGTCTTGCCCACAATGAGATTTACTTGTGTATTTGTTGGTGCTTCATGTTCGGCGAGCATTGTCCTAACCGATTGGAGTAGGATAAAAGAAAATCACTTTGGACACAGTCTCTCCACGTCGGGTCCACGGTCTAAATAAGAGGGAGAGCAGGAATTGAATCCCCGTTTTACAGATAAAGAAACGGAGGCCCAGGGAAGTGAAGTGACTTGTCCAAGGTCACAAGTGGGGGAGGCGGGATTAGAACCCAGGTCCACCTGGTTCCCAGGCCCGTGCTCTAGCCACATCTCTTACTATAAAAGGCAGTCACCAAGACTGCATGCAGTATTCCAGGTGTAGGAATACCGTAGTTGGTTTTTTTTTTTTTTGCCATAGTTAAACTTTGCCTTTTTTTCTGTTTTTCTAAGCCATTTTCATTTCAAATAGAAAAGAAAAACTATTCTCATATTTTACGCTGGGTAGTGCATTGATCATAATTGAAGAGCCTTTTGAAAGATTTAATTAGTGAGAATTTGAGAAAATAAATTATCTTAACCTCCGTTTGCCCTAGAAAAAGACTGAATTGTTTCTCTTTTTAAAATAAAAGATGCCATATGTTTGGGGAACATAATCTTTTATCAAATGAAAATATCCATGAAAAGTGAAGGGCTCTTGAAAGCTTCATTTTGATTTTTAATTACTCCAGGCTTTATTTAGTTTTCTGCTCGAACAATGATTCTTTTCAGGGTGAGGGTTTAGATCATTAGATCATTTCCTTACACCATTTCCCATTTTTAATGGATCGGAGAGTAATGGGTGAAGTTGTTTGTTAATTTCCACGATAGGTGAATTTTATTCAGTGGATAAATGAAGTTACCTTTTCCCCGTCTATATGGTATTATAGAATCCTGGAAAAATTACCTTAAGCCCTTTTATCCACTTCTATTTTGCCATAGGGGTGACGATATATATTTTTTTTACTCTTGGGTCCAGAAGGGGTCCGCAGGAGTAGTAGTAGTAATAGTAGTATTAAAACTAGTAATAGCAGTAGTATTAGTAATAGTAGCAGTAGTAATACTAGTAGTAGCAGTAATATTAATAGTAGTGGCATTGTAGTAGTGGTACTATCATTTCTTCAGGGTCACTTGGTGTTTTACACTGTACTAAGAACATGGATCTGATTTAGATGTTGTGGAAAGAAAAGGAAGACACCCTGCAGGTGTGTTAATGGCAAATAATAATAATGTTGGTATTTGTTAAAGCGCTTACTATGTTTCAAGCACTGTTCTAAGCGTTGGGGTAGATACAAGGTGATCCGGTTGCCCCACATGGGGCTTACAGTCTTCATCCCCATTTTCCAGATGAGGTAACTGAGGCCCAGAGAAGTTAAGTGACTTGCCCAAAGTCACACAGCTGACAAGTGGCGGAGCCGGGATTAGAACCCATGACCTCTGACTCCCAAGCCCAGGCTCTTTCCACTAAGCCACGCTGCTTCTCAAGAAAGGAGTGTCTTCCAGCTAAAGCTTTGAAAGCAATAATAATAATAATAATAATAACAATGGCATTTGTTAAGTGCTTACTATGTGCAAAGCACTGTTCTAATCGCTGGGGGGATACAAGGTGATCAGGTTGTCCCTTGTGGGGCTCACAGTCTTCATCCCCATTTTACAGATGAGGGAACTGAGGCACAGAGAAGTTATTAATTGGCTTGCCCAAGGTCACACAGCAGACAGGTGGCAGAGCCGGGATTCGAACCCTTGACCTTTGATTCCCAAACCCGTGCTCTTTCCACCGAGCCACACTGCTTCAACATGAGAGTCAAGGAGGTGAAAGAGAAAGCATCTCCAGGCTAGCAAATATTAAGCATGACCACACAACAAGGGACAACTTTTTTTGTGGGCACAATTTTTCCTGGAACTGTGGGTCTCCATTTATCCATCCGTCTATCCATCCATCCATCTACTCATTCTTCCATCCATCTGTCCTTCGTTCCTTCTTTCCTTCCTTCCATCCATCAGTTTGCCTCCTGCCTTCCTATCTGCCTTTCCGTCTATCTTTCATTTGTCCACCTGCCCTTTTCTATGTCTATTTATCCACCCTGTAAGACAGCATAGGCCTAAAATCTTTTGCAGAGATTAACTGGGTCGAGACCTCAGTTGAAAATAGAAATTTTTTTTTCCCTGAAACCAGAAGAGTGCTTAATTGGCAAAATATTTTTGCCTCCAGGCTGCGTAAGGCGTTTTAGTGCCATCGTGTGAACATTTGGCCAGGATTACCCCGTCTGGAATCGGATGTTTAAATATATTGCCCCTTCAACATTCAGACGATCTGGCCAAACACCTGATCCATTTAGCAATGAAACACTCAACAGTTTGGCCCTGAATTCGTTTTCCAAAAAAAGCCCAAAATGGATCCAGAGTGCCCTGAGCTATCCATCACTTTTTTGTGTGTGTGGTGGCAGAACAGCTGTACATGTTCTCAATTTAGGAATACTCTTTTTCTCTAGAGAAGCAGCATGGCCTAATCATCATCATCATCATCATCATCATAATAATGGCATTTATTAAGCGCTTACTATATGCAAAGCACTGTTCTAAGCACTGGGGTGGTTACAAGGTGATCAGGTTGTCCCACGGGGGGCTCACCGTCTTAATCCCCATTTTACAGCTGAGGGAACTGAGGCACAGAGAAGTGAAGTGACTCGCCTAAAGCTACACAGCCGACAATTGGCAGAGCCGGGATTTGAACCCATGAGCTCTGACTCCAAAGCCCGGGCTCTTTCCACTGAGCCACACTGCCATATCCGACATGGGGCTTACGGTCTTAATCTTCATTTTACAGATGAGGTAAAATGTTTGTCACATAGTAAGCACTTAACAAAGACCACAACGAAAGAGGTTTTAAGCTGATTCCTGAGCCGATCGGGAGGAAAGTGTCAGAAAAATCACCCTGTCTGTTCCAGCTTCATCTAATATTTCTCTGCTGGGCTGTGACAAAGCTAAGTTGGGATCGCCTTGAACTTTTGAGATGTTTGTTACCTGATTTCTATGTGCTAAGCGCTCTTCTATGCCTAGGAGTAAGTACAAGATCCCCAGGGTCCCACCTGGGGCTCCTATTGCAAGTAGGAGGGAACACAGGTCTCGAATCCCTGTTTTACAGATGAGGGAACTGAGGCACAGAGAAGTGAGGTGACTTACCCAACGTCACACAGCAGGCACGTGGCAGAGGCAAGATTATAACCCAGCTCCTCTGACACGCAGGCCCGTGCTCTTTCCGCTAGACCGCACTGCTCCACGCTAAATTCTCTGAGCAAGTTTCAATCCCCAAGTATATCTCCCCGTCTCCAGCTAAAAAGCCATTTGGAAACTGACTTTTAAAATGATTCCCACCATGGCAGAAATTCAATTATAAGGAAATGAAGACTGGAGTCCAGAAGTACCTCGATATGAGCTTATCTGATTATGGCACTTTGTTCTCAACAAAGGATTTGGTCTAAAAACCCATTTCTTATGGTGCAAATGACCCTGTTAACTGTCATTAAATTGGCCCGGTGTCCTGACGACGACAGTGCAGCCAGAAAGGCTTAGGAAAATATGAACTGATTGGATAAAATCGATAGAAAATAGGGAAGAAAAGAAATAGCGGAGAAACGCCTTTAGATTTGTTTAATATCTCTTGGTCTGAGATTAACACGTGCTTTTATAGATTGAATTGGAGTGCTGTAAAGTTAAATATCCTGTAATTGCGTTTTACAGAGGTGGTTTTGATTTATTGGGCCAATTAAAGACACTTTCCTGATCTGTTTTCAAATTTTTCCACAATAGGCCCTAGAATTATGGGTGAAGATGACTTCAATTTGACTGAAAGCAATGTTGGCAAAGAGTTCCAGTTCTGAAGTATCAATGCAAGTCCATAAATCACACCACACCGCAGTGAAATTTCTTCTTTCACTCCTGGAGCCTCCAGGTTTGCATGTTTTTAACTAGACTGAATTGGCAATTTCAGGAATAACTATTTCTGGAAATGCCAATTCAGCATAATTAAAAGAGAGAGAGAGAGGCTCATTGGTAATTGTAAGACTTTTTAAAGCACCTTATTATTTATTTTTAAAGTGGAGAAGAGATAAGGAAAAGGAATTGATTGGACTGAGAACCTCACAAGGTTATGCTTAAGTTTTTCGATCAATTAACAGAAACCCAAGTAAGCATAAGTAACCTGATGAACTGTTCCGAGGCTGTTATGCGAATGAGAGGATCTTACTCGTGGGCCTGTTGATGTTAAGGAGAGCCTTAACTTTCTGCTTGGGGGGCTTTACGAATTGTGCGGTTATCTGCCTTGGGGAGATAGTATTTTCTCCCGACAAATTAAAGTCATGTTTTAATAATTGTGGGATTGGTTAAACCTTTACTATACACCAACCACTGTACCGAGTGCTGGGGTGTAATACAAGTCCCACATAGAGCTCACAGTCTAAGTAAGAGGGAGAAGAGATATCGAACCGCCGTTTTGCAGCTGAGGGAACTGAGGCACAGAGAAGTGAAGTGACTTGCCCAAGGTCACACAGCTGTAATTCATTCATTCATTCATTCAATCGTATTTATTGAGTGCTGACTGTGTGCAGAGCACTGTACTAAGCGCTTGGGAAGTACAAGTTGGCGACATATAGAGACGGTCCCTACCCAACAACGGGCTCACAGTCTAGATTTGGCGGAGTCAGGATTAGAACCCAGATCCTCTAGCTCTCAGGCCCATGCTCTGCTCCGTTTTGGCGCTATTCATCTAGGGATTGGCCATCTCTGAAGAATTTTCCAATAAGCTAAACATTCTGGATGAGTTTTTAACTTATGCACTAGAAATAGTTACAAGTTTATATATCGCACAGAAGTTAAGTCAGCAGGCCACTAATCAGTCAGTCATTTTTTATGAGCACTTATTCTGGCGGAGCACTGTGATAAGCATTTGGGAAGACAAAGGCTCTGCCCACAACTCCCTAACAGAGGAATTAAAGCACATTCATTTATCTCCCTTCTCCCATGAAAGATGATCCAAAGATGGAATTCATTTCCCTGTCAAAGATGCTTTATTGGTAAGATTTGCACCTTTGCACTGATGAGAAATATCTTTAGAGAGAGTGTTGTCCTATGTATTTGAAGAAGATGCTAATGAATGGCCAATGCGGGATCTGCAAATCTAGCCACGTTGTACATGAAAGAGGTTGTCTTCTGTTGTGTAGTTTTGTTTTTTGTTTCCTGTGCTGGTGCCATTTTCTCTTTTGCCTCTTTGTCCTTCATTCCTTACAGTCGTTAAGAGCCAAACGTTCTCCAGTCTTGGCCCTGGGGAAAGGGTCAGTCGCTTCCATTAATGCCGACATTTGAGAAGAGAGGGATCCTATTATGATATAATGTGTCTGCTTTTTAAGTGACCGTTTGCAGACTCTAGTTTTGTCTACGTGAGGGGAGTCGATAGCCAAGTGAAAGTCTGAAGTTCCAAGATCGAGCTGCCAAACTACCTGATATCCATTAGAAGAACCAGGAATTTGTACTGAAGCACTATCGTATTGTATTGTAATAATAATAATAATAATGATTGTGGTATTAAGCGCTTACTATGTGCCAGGCACTGAATTAAGTGCTGAGGTGGATACCAGCAAATCGGGTTGGACACAGTCCGTGTCCCACTTGGGGCTCTCAGTCTCAATCCTCATTTTACAGATGAGGGAACTGAGCCACAGAGAACAGAAGTGACTTGACCAAGGTCACTCAGCAGACATGTGGCAGAGCCGGCATTAGAACCCATGGCCTTCTGACTCCGAGGCCCAGGCTCTATCCACTAGGCCATACTGCTCCCAAGCATCTAGTACAGTGCTCTGCACATAGTAAGCATTCAATAAAGGCTTCACAGAGAAGCAGCGCGGCTCAGTGGAAAAGAGCCCAGGTTTTGGAGTTAGAGGTCATGGGTTCAAATCCCAGCTCCGCCACTTGTCAGCTGGGTGACTTTGAGCAAGTCACTTCACTTCTCTGGGCCTCAGTTCCCTCATCTGTCAAATGGGGATGAAGACTGTGAGCCCCCAGTTGGACAACCTGATCAATCAATCAATCAATCATATTTATTGAGCGCTTACTATGTGCGGATCACTGTACTAAGCGCTTGGGAAGTACAAGTTGGCAACATATAGAGACGGTCCCTACCCAACAGTGGGCTCACAGTCTAGAAGGACTGATCACCTCGTAACCACCCCAGTGCTTAGAACAGTGCTTTGCACATAGTAAGTGCTTAATTAATGCCATCATTATTATTATTATTAATAAATACCACTGATGATGACAACCAGGAACCTTCTTCTGCTAAAAAAATACTTTCAAGACAGGCCAGAGCCTCCAAGTAGCAGATGTGCCCAGAGGCGGATAGAGACATCCTGGAAATCTTTATGTCCAGGCTTTCGGTTTGTACCGTGATGCTGAAAAGGAAGAAGTTGTTTCCCGATAGGTGGAGAAACTGAGGCACAGAACAGTTATGTGACTTAGCCAAGGCTACAAGTGTGGCCTAATGGAAAGAGCCTAGGTCTCATCCAGGTTCTTTCGCTTGCCTACTGTGTGAACTTGATTAGCTCTTATCTACCCCAGCACTCAGTATTGTGCATGGCATGTACTAAACGCTTAACAAATACCATTAATAAACCCCCCCAAAACCCAAAAACTTGGGCAAGTCACTTAACTTTTCTGGACCTCAGTTTCCTCATCTATAAAATGGGAATTCAGTACCTGTTCTCTCTCCCATTTAGCCTGGGAGCCCCATGTGGAGCCAGGACGGTGTCTGACCTGAGTATCTTGTATCTGCCCCAGCGCTTAGTACAGTGCTTGTTTGCTCCCTTAGTTTGTACATTTCTATCCTACTTATTTTATTTTGTTGGTATGTTTGGTTCTGTTCTCTGTCTCCCCCTTTTAGACTGTGAGCCCACTATCGGGTAGGGACTGTCTCTATGTGATGCCAATTTGTACTTTCCAAGCGCTTAGTACAGTGCTCTGCACATAGTAAGCGCTCAATAAATACGATTGATTGATTGATTGATTGTAAGCACCTTCTGGTCAAGGATGATGTTTTCCAACTCTGCTGTTTGCTTCCAAGTACTCGGTACAATGTTCTGCACACAGGCTCAATAAAAAAAATTGATGGAGTGAACATAATTCTTATCAAACACCACAATTATTATTATCGTATAATATATGATATAATCAATCAATCATATTTATTGAGCACTTACTATGTGCAGAGCACTGTACTAAGCGCTTGGGAAGTACAAGTTGGCCACATATAGAGACAGTCCCTACCCAACAGTGGGCTCACAGTCTAGAAGACTATATATATAATCATAATATATATTATAGTATATATATAATATATGCTATATTATTATATATGCTAATATAGCATATATTATATTATTATATTATATTATAATTATTATATTATATTATTATACATAATAATATATTATCATAGGTTGAGAAATAGCATGGTGTAGTGGGTTTGAGGTCATGGGTTCTAATTCTGACTCCACCACTTGTCTGCTCTGTGACCTTGGGCAAATCACTTCTCTGTGTCTCAGTTGCGTCCTCTGTAAAACGGGGATTGAGACGGTGAGCCCCATGTGGGACAGGGACTGCGTCCAGCCCGATTTACTTGTATCCACCTCAGCACTTAGTACAGTGCCTGTCACGTAGTAAGCGCTGAACAAGTACCACAATTATCATTATTATTATATTAATAACAACATTTGGATATCTAAAGTTCTTTAGGTGCTCACTGATACATTTTTGAGGGACTCTCCAATCTGAGACTAAGTTTTTAGGATTAGATTTCCTTTTAAGATCACATCTCAAGGCAGGAGCCGGAAATCTTCCATTCTTTCGAGTTAGAGAAGGGCTGGGGTTTAAAAACTGTCTGTGTTCAGCAGGGTTTGTGGCAAAACTGTTTTTCGGCCGGAACTTCACACAGGGCTCCATTGTCCCTTCTCCAACTGTGTAAATACCTGATATTTCCAACCGTATAACAAATTTTCACCATGGAAGCTGAGGCAAGGCACCCAAGAAAGATCCCTTCCCCAAACTGCCAGAAGATTTGACTAACAAGGAAACAAATCTTGGCAGGGGGAACAAGAGTAGAAGGACAGAAAAGAGATCTATAAACGGAACAATTAGAGTTCCTGTTGTGAGGTACCATGCCGATTTTGAGGCAAAAAATAGCGTAGCCCCAGTTTTCTCCAAGCCATCTTCTAAGAACAGACGGGGAGGAAGATGTAGAAAATACTGGAAACAGGCAGACACACGCATCCCTCTAAAATACCAGAAGAGAAAATAGCTGGGGAACTTCAGTCAGCTCCCATGATTTCACAGTGCGTTGACTGTGGTCCCCATCACTGGTTGTCTCTAAGAGTACAAATCAGTGCTGTTTGTCAATTAGACATTACAAGTTTCAGTGCAATTTAAATCACAGTCTTTGAGATTATAACAGGGTTGTCTCTAAGAGTACAAATCAGTGCTGTCGTCAATTAGGCATTACAAGTTTCAGTGCAATTTAAATCACAGTCTTTGAGATTATAACAGGGTAGTCTCTAAGAGTACAAATCAGTGGGGTTGTCAATTAGACATTACAAGTTTCAGTGCAATTTAAATCACAGTCTTTGAGACTGTGATATAATAGGGTACCCCCTGATCCTCAGTGCTCTAAGGAAGAACCAATGGTAATTTTATATCGGGCATCTTCTGAGGGCAGGGACCGTGTCTAATTTCAGTTTGTCAGTTGTATTTATTGAGTGCTTAGAGTGTGCAGAGCACTGTACTAAGTGTTTGGGAGAGTACAGATTAGCAGAAACATTCCCAGCACTGCTTTGCACACAGAAGGCACATAATAACTATTATTACTCCTACTATCCATGTATCCTATGGCCAGTCAGTCAATCAACGGTATTTACTGAACATTTACCGTTTACCATTTAGAGAAGCATCATGGAAAGAGCAGAAGCCTAGGAGCCAGGGCTTGAGATCTAATCCTGGCTCTGCCACGTGTCTGCTGTGTGACCTTGGGTAAATCATTTAACTTCTCGGTACCTCAGTTACAAATATCTGTAAACGAGGGATTAAGCCTGGGAGCTCCAAGTGGTACAGGGACAGCGTCTATCTATAAGAGAAGCAGCGTGCCTCAGTGGAAAGAGCCCGGGCTTTCGAGTCGGAGGTCATGGGTTCAAATTCCTACTCCACCAATTGTCAGCTGTGTGACTTTGGGCAAATCATTTCACTTCTCTGGGCCTCAGTGACCTCATCTGGAAAATGGGGATTAAGACTGTGAGCCCCCCGTGGGGCAACCCGATCACCTTGTAACCTCCCCAGCGCTTAGAACAGTGCTTTGCACATAGAAAGCGCTTAATAAATGCCACCATTATTATTATTATCTACCCCAGTGCTTATTTCAGCATCTGGAACACATAGTAACCACCTAACAAATACCATAAAAATTCATTTAACCTACCTGCACCTCTGTAAAATGAGAATTAAATACCTATTTTCCCTTTCCTTCAGACTGTGAACTCCACGTGGTACAGTGACTGCGTCTGACCTGATTATTTTGTACCTACTCCGGTGCTGATACAGCAGTAGCCCCATGGAAAGTGCTTATCGAAGACCACAAGGATTATGATTAAAGGGATTTTAGCCGCTTTGTATAGGCAAAAACTTTTAAGTGTCCTTTGCTTCGAAAAGGACCCTTTGACAGCATCCTTCCCAAACTACCTCAGGTCTCTAGTGCCCAGTATGAGGTTAGAGCTCAGAGACGATCTCGAGGGAAGCAATGTGGCCTAGTGGATAGAGCCCGGGCCTGGGAATCATTGTACGACCTTGGGCAAGTCACTTCACTTCTCTGAGCCTCAGTTGCCTCATCTGTAGAATGGGGATTAAGACTGTGAGCCCGATGTGGGGCAGGGATTATGTCCAATCCAATTACCCTGCATCTATCCCAGTGCTCAGGACCGTGCTTGACACATAGTGAGTGCTTAACAAATATCACAGTTATTATTATTATCATCCAGCCATCCACCCGACTTCCAGATCATCAGAAATAGATGAATTTTCCCAGAAATGATTTCACAGGTGAAATCTTGATTTAATAAAAGCCACACAAAAGGACCTGTAAGAGGTGTTCCTTATATCTAGAGATGATTACCAAGTGCTATTAGAGAACCATTTTCTGTCTCTCTAATGAGGTGATATCAAGGTTAAATAGAAGTTTCACCTGTAATTTAAAGGGTGAACTGCCAAATTGCCGGTGGTGTGTAGCACTGCCATCCTTTATACGATACATCTAACTGAATCTCCGTTACCTAGATGGATGATTCTGGCTAAGAGCACAGAACCAAGGATGATGTAGAAATAATGGTACTTATTCAGCATTTACTAGGTACCACGCGTTGTACTAAGAGCTGGGGTAGATATGAGATCATCGGGTCCCAAATCGGGCTCACAATCGAAGTAGGAGGGAGGATGGGGATTGTCTCCCCATTTTGCAGATGAGGGAACTGAGGTACAGAGACATGAAGTGACGTGCACAGGGTCACACGATGGGGATGTGGCAGTGTCAGGATTAGAACCCAGACCCTCTGACTCCCAAACCCGTGCTCTTTCTCCTAGGCCGTGCTGCTTCTTAGTGTCTGCCCCAAGACTTAGTGCAGTTCTTAGTACATAGAATTTCACCAATACCACAATTGAGATCACTTTTTTTGTGGTGGGCAGGCATCACATCTACCAGCTCTCCTGCAATATATTCTCTCAAACACTTAGTACTGTGAGCCCGTTATTGGGAAGGGACCGTCTCTATATGTTACCGACTTGTACTTCCCAAGCGCTTAATACAGTGCTCTGCACACAGTAAGTGCTCAATAAATACGATTAAATGAAAATGAAAAATGAAACAGTACAGTGCTCTGTACACAATAAATGCTCAGTAAATTGAATATTCCGTGTCATCTGTACACTTACTCTGGGACCTTCGAGCAGTGGATAATCGCCTCACCCTCAACCCCACAGCCCTTATCATATCTTCAAATTTTATAATTTTCAGTTACTCATTTCTATCAAAATCTGTCTCCCCCCTAGACTGTGAGCTCACTGTGGGCAGGGAATGTGTATCTGCTTACTCGGTTGTATTGTACTCATCCGAATGCTTCGTCTAGTGCTCAGCACAGTGTAAGCTGTCAGTACCAATGATTGATTCCTTCTTCCTCAATTGTATTTATTGAGCGCTTACTGTGTGCAGAGCACTGTGCTAATGCTGCTTTGTGTCAGCCTGGCCTGCCTTCTGCTGTGCTGAATTGTTTGAGGTTTTGCTTCATGGCTTCTGAAACGGTTTCCATTTTACCCCCTTGCAACTAACTCTGGAGCAGCTACTCGGGTATCCTACTGCTGTCTCCTTTTCCTCAACTCTGTCATCCACTAAAGGTGTGGTGTGTTGGGCGTTATTTGATGGTGGTGGTCTGACTACATTTCAGAGCCTCATTTTCTCGGTCCCTGACAGGGAGAATTGCCTGTTGGTGACATTGTCAGAACAACTGAAATGGCATCTGGAGAAAGTCTGACTCTTCAAACTACACTAGCTTTATAGGCCTTTAGTTTGGCGTGGATCTGGATATCCAATCGGGGTCATACTACCGTTGAATGTCCCAAAGGACACACTAATGTCTCGATTCACTTTTCTTCCATTCTTCCTGTGCTGCATGATTGGAGCATGTCCTGCCCATGTAGCAGAATTCATTAATATGCTCTGTGGCTCTCCATCACACCTGAGAATCCTTGATTCTTTGTCGGGCTTGGCAGGAACTCATCAAGACATGACCTTGACTTGCACTTCAGTTACCTCGGCTGTAAAGTGAAGATTAAATCCTCCTCCTGCCAATTTAGACTGTGAGCCGTAGGTGGGACAGGGACTGTGAGTTCAATCTGATGATCTTGAGTCTCCCCCATTGCTTAGTACAATGCTTGGCATATAGTAAGCACTTAATAAGTAGGATAAAAATTCCTCTCCCAGATTCAGGAGGATGACTTGCCAACAAACTCCTGTTAGTGGGAAAGTGTTTCTGTTAGACTTATAGAAACAATGTTGCTATAAAAAAGCAGCTTGGCCTAGTGGAAAGAGCACAGGCCTGGGCGTCAAAGGACCTGGGTTCGAATCCCAGCTCCCCTACTTGTCTTCTGGGAGAACTTGGGCAAGTCATTTCACTTCTCCAGGCCTCAGTTCCCTCATGTGTAAAATGGGGATGAAGACTGTGAGCCCTACGTGGGACAACGATTGTATTCAACCTGATTAGCTTTCTAACACACACTATTAATTTTTTTTTTTGCCTGATTCAGAGAGTTGATTTGTTTCATATGCTGGTTCTAATCCTTTACAGAAACATTATTATTAAGTGCCGTCGAGTCGTTTCCGATTCATAGCGACTCCATGGATAGACTTTCTCCAGAACGGACTGTTCTGTGCCATAATCTGCAAACTTTCTAATGGTTCTTCTGTTATTGTTGTTTTAGTCGCTGTTCATTCAGTCATATTTATTGAGCGCTTACTGTGCAGAGCACTGTTCTAATCACCTGGAAAGTACAATTTGGCAACAGATAGACACAGTTCCTACCCAACAAGGGGCTCACAGTCTAGAAGGGGGAGACAGACGATAAAACAAGTAGACAAGCATCAGTGCCATCAAAATAGATAAATAGAATTATAGATCTACACACATCGTTAATAAAATAAATAGAATAAGAAGTATGTACAAATATACAAAAGTGCTGTGGGGCAGGGAAGGGGGTAGAGCAGAGGGAGGGATTGGGGCGATGGGGAGGGGAGCAGGAGCAGGGGAAAAGTAGGGGCTCAGTCTAGGAAGGCCTAGCTGCCATTCATTCATTCAATTGTATTTATTGAGCACTTACTGTGTGCAGAGCACTGTACTAAGCGCCTCTTCTACATTTTCCCTGGACTTCTCCTAGTATCTCTAGAGAATTAGTACTCCTGATTTCGCGTCCAAAATATGCTAATGTATGTCAAATCATTTGGCCTTCCAAAGACCACTTTGGTTTAATTTGCTCTAAAATCCATTTGTTTGTCTTTCGGGCTGTCCATGGTATTCGCGAAAGCCTCCTCTTTCAGAAGAGTCATAATAATAATAATAATAATGATAATAATGGCATTTATTAAGCGCTTACTATGTGCAAAGCACTGTTCTAAGCGCTGGGGAGGTTACAAGGTGATCAGGTTGTCACTTGGGGGGCTCAGTCATGGTTCCTTCTATCCTGTTTTCTCACTGTCCAGCTTTCAGATTCATACACTGTCACTGGAAACACTGAAAATGAAGACGATATAGCAAGCAGCACCAATGAAATAAGACTGTTTTTCAAAGGCCGTGTCGTAATATAGAGAATACACCGAACTCTGACTTGGAGGCTGCAGACCTCCAAAAAGAGTTGTAGGAGTTGCGATTATCAAGTTGTTTCTAGGATAGGATAAATGCATTTTATAAAACCAATTGACAGGGGAAATAATGTAATATCAGATCTCATCTAAGTGTGAGAACTCCCAAATTCCCCTCTAGGGCTTGATCTAATATTACGCGAGTGAGGGGGCTCTTGTAAAATGTTATGTTTTGAAATAGATTCCATTAATGGTTTCCAGTGATAAATTATTTCTCCCTTTCCGCCTAAGACTCTTCTCGTACTAATAATGGATAGCTTATTTGCATATAAATAGATTTCACCATTTGCTGAAGCAGAGACCTAATATGTTTCTCTCTCTTCATGGACATTGTTAAATAAGAGGGGATATGACAATGATCAGCAGTCATGAATTGTAATAATTTTCTTGGTCAAAACTCTTTAAGGGGCAGCCCAGTTGTTGACAGGGCAACAGTGTTCTCTGACACCTTATGAATATTTTGAAGTGCCAGGGGTAGACCTCTTTTAAAATAATGGGAATATAAAGAGAGTCAGAGTCTGTGTGTGCAGAGATGTTTTGCGTCCAGCGCTGAGTCAAAAGCTGCTTAATGTCAGCTATGGGAAATACGAAGTTGTGATCCTCTGAGTAGCCCCTCTTAATTAGTTTTTGCTGTTTCGCATCTAGTAGCAGGTTACGTCTTGCACACTGCAAATGTCACAGTCTCAGCGGATGTATTGCTTAATTTAATCAGCCCTCCATTTTTAGGATTTCACATCTATACCTGTGGACGGCCAAGTCCTTTGGTTAAAAAGGAATAATAATAATAATAATGGCATTTGTTAAGCGCTTACTATGTGCAAGCACTGTTCTAAGCGCTGGGAAGGTTACAAGGTGATCAGGTTGTCCCACGGGGGGCTCACAGTCAATCCCCATTTTACAGATGAGGTAGCTGAGGCACAGAGAAGTTAAGTGACTTGCCCAAAGTTACACAGCTGACAATTGGCAGAGCTGGGATTGGAACCCATGACCTCTGACTCCAAAGCCCGTGCTCTTTTCCACTGAGCCACGCTGCTTCTTCAATATACAATGCAATATAGTTGTGTTTTGAAAGCGCATGCGTATGTAGATAATAATAATAATAATAATAATAATGGCATTTGTTAAACGCTTACTACGTGCAGAGCACTGTTCTAAGCGCTGGGGTGGATACAAGGTGATCAAGTTGCCCCCTGTGGGGCTCCCAATCTTAATCCCCATTTTACAGATGAGGTAACTGGGGCTCAGAGAAGTTAAGTGACTTGCCCAAGGTCACACAGCAGTAGATGGAGGACCAAAGTGCCCCTTTCCAAACATAAATCTCCTTCAGGCCTTTTTTTTCTTTTGAAAATCAGTTTTCCTTCGGAAAGTCAGCCGTGGAGAAGTTCCACCCGATGGGCTGATTCTGAAATTTGCCGTCTTCCGTTTCTCTCGAAAGACGTGTTTTGGTGGAAGGACGTGAGAGAGGGAGACATCGTTTGAGAATTTACAAGTAATTCCTTTAGTAAAGTAAGATAGCTGCTTTTTGATGGGTGAGATGGCAGGGGAGAGGGGAGTGTGTATGGGTGTGTGTTTGTGTGTGTGCATTTGTGTCTTTGTGTGTTACCAGCAGAGGTCACCAGGAGTAAAGTGAACGATGACTTAAGCTTTTAAGGAGAACAGCAAACACGGCCATACACTTAGTCGGTTGTTTTCTCCCCGGCTTCTTTCCCTTGCAGAAATACAGCTTTCGTTTCCCCGATAATTACAAATCTGAGATCCGTGTCCGCTCTGCGTCCAAAGACCTTTCCGAAACGCGGCCTCGTGCTGATTTCCGTTGCCGTCCAAATGCCACATTTGAATATAGATTCAAAATGTCCATCGGATTTCTCTTTCGGTCGCCTCGGAGCCGGAAAGCTTGGCCACAGAGAGGCAGACTTCCCCAAAAGATAGGACACTGGGGTTGTTGGGATTCCAGGGAAATCATTTTTGAACTATCATTATTGCTGCCCATGACTTAATTCAGGCGACAGCCACACTGACAAAGCTGGCACTGTGGACTTCCAAAGACAATTCTTTCTTTTTTTAAAATTTTTAATACCATCATACGACACTTGAGCAACTTTTGTGCTTCATTAAGGTTGTGTGGCTTGGTTTTAATGAAATGGGCATATGTCAATGTTCCAGGCATTGTTTTCATTTCATTCAAGGAAAGTAAAGCATCCCTCTTACCTCTATACCCGAGTGGAGTCTCGGTATAACTGGACATTGGATGCCCATTTAATGCCACTGCAAAAGTGTTGCTTTTGTTCTTGTGTTGATTTGCTGACCAACCAGTTCCTCTCAAGCTCAGCTTTTAGAGAAGCAGCGTGGCTCAGTGGAAAGAGCCCGGGCTTGGGAGTCAGAGGTCACGGGTTCTAATCCCGTCTCCTCCACATGTCTGCTGTGTGACCCTGGGCAAGTCACTTCAATTCTCTGAGCCTCAGCTACCTCATCTGTAAAATGGGGATTAAGACTGTGAGCCCCACGTGAGGCAACCTGATCGCCTTGTAATCCCCCAGCGCTTAGAACAGTGCTTTGCACATATTAGGTGCTTAACAAATGCCTTATTATTATTATTATTATAATTATTATTATTACGAACCCGGGTTCTTGACTATACTGCCTCACCATCTCTCTACCCATAACTCTAGACCTTGAGCTAGTCATAGGCAGGGAATGTGACCATTTGTTGTTGTATTATACGCTCCCAAGTACTTAGTATAGTGCTCTGCGCACAGTATGGATGCAATAAATGCAATTGAATGAATGAATGAATGAATGAATAACATCCTCCCCTCACCTCCTAAACCTGACAGGGCACATCTCTCCCCATCTTCAAAGCCCTCCTAAAAATAATAATAATAATAATAATAAAAATCCCATTTCCTCCAGGAAGCCTTCCCTGATTCATTCACAACATGTTGGGTCAACCTAACAGTCACCCTTAAGAAATAATGATAATTAATAATAATCATGGTACTTGTTAAGCGCTTACTATGTGCCAAGCACTGTTCTAAGCTCTGGGGTAGATTCAAGTTAATCACGTCGGATACAGTCCCTGTCCCACATGGGGCTCGCACTCATAATCTCCATTTTGCAGATGAGGAAACTGAGTCCCAGAGAAGTGAAATGATCGGCCCAAGGTCACACCGCAGACATGTGGCGGAGCCAGGGTAGAACCTAGATCCTTTTGACTCACAGACCAAGTCTATCCGCTAGTCCAAGCAGCTTAAAACTTAGGTTTAAACTTAAAATTAAAATTAGCCCTATCCTCAACATATTTACATGTAAAGCAGAAGCAGTGTGGCATAGTAGCTAGAACCCAGGCCTGGGACTCAGAAGGTCACGGGTTCTAATCCCGGCTCTGCCATTTGTCTGCTGTGTGGCCTTGGGAAAGCCACTTCACTTCTCTGGGCCTCAGTTCCCTCACCTGGAAAATGGGGATTAAGACTTCTAGACTTAGGACTTCTTCTAGACTGTGAGCCCGCTGTTGGGTAGGGACCATCTGTATACGTTGCCAAGTTGTACTTCCCAAGCGCTTAGTACAGTGCTCTGCACACAGTAAGCGCTCAATAAATACGATTGAATGAATGAATGAAAATGGGGATTAAGACTTCTAGACTTAAAACTTCTTCTAGACTGTGAGCCCGCTGTTGGGTAGGGACCATCTCTATATGTTGCCAACTTGGACTTCCCAAGCGCTTAGTACAGTGCTCTGCACACAGTAAGCGCTCAATAAATACGATTGAATGAATGAATGAATAAGACTGTGAACGCTATGTGGACGGGGACTGTGTCCAACCCGTTGACTTTGTATCTATCCCCAAAACTCCCTGCCCCATCCGGGCGATTAATCAGTCAGTAAATGGTATTTAAGCTCATCATCATCAGGGAACGTGTCCATTAATTGTGCTCTCCCAAGTGCCTAGTGATAATAATACTAATAATGATGATGAAGGTATTTGTTAAGTGCTCACTATGTGCAAAGCACTGCTGTAAGCTCTGGAGGGGATTCAGGGTGATCAGGTTGTCCCATGTGGGGCTCACAGTCTTAGTCCCCATTTTCCAGATGAGGGAACTGAGGCCCAGAGAAGTGAAGTGACTTGCCCAAAGTCACCCAGCTGACAAGTGGCGGAGCCGGTATTAGAACCCATGACCTCTGAGTCCCAAGCCCGGGCTCTTTCCACTGAGCCATGCTGCTTCTAGTATTCATTCATTCAATCATATTTATTGAGCGGTTACTGTGTGCAGAACACTGTACTAAGCGCTTGGGAAGTGCTCTGCACAGAGTAAGCAATCAATCCATCCATGGTTTTTACTGAGCACTTACCATTGTGCAGAGCACTGGACTATGCCTTTGGAAGAGTTCGATATAACAGAATTGGTAGAATTGGTCTTTGCCCACAGCGGATTGAGGGATTGAGCACTTACTGTGAGCAGAGCACTGTACTGAAAGAGCCCGGGCTTTGGAGTCAGAGGTCATGGGTTCAAATCCCAGCTTCGCCAATTGTCAGCTGTGTGACTTTGGGCAAGTCACTTCACTTCTCAGTAGGAAAGAACCCGGGCTTTGGAGTCAGAGTTCATGGGTTCAAATCCCGGCTCCGCCAACTGTCAGCTGTGTGACTTGGGGCAAGTCACACCCACTTCTCTGTGCCTCAGTTACCTCATCTGTAAAATGGGGATTAAGACTGTGAGCCCCCTGTGGGACAACCTGATCACCTTGTAACCGCCCAGCACTTAGAACAGTGCATTGCACATAGTAAGTGCTTAATAAATGTCATTATTATTATTATTATTATTCTCTGGACCTCAGTTGCCTCATCTGTAAAATGAGGATGAAGACTGTGAGCTCCACGTGGGACAACCTGGTCACCTTGTATCCCCCAGAGCTTAGAACAGTGCTTTGCACATAGTAAACGCTTAACAAATACTATTATTATTATTATTATTATTATTATTCGGAGAGTACAGTACAACAGAGTTGGAAGATACAATCCCTCCCTCCAGGAGGCCTTCCCAGACTGAGCCCCCTCCTTCCTCTCCCCCTCCTCTCCCTCTCCATCCCCCCCCTTACCTCCTTCCCCTCCCCACAGCACCTGTATATATGTATATATGTTTGTACATATTTATTACTCTATTTATTTATTTTCTTTGTACATATCTATTCTATTTATTTTATTTTGTTAACATGTTTTGTTTCGTTCTCTGTCTCCCCCTTCTAGACTGTGAGCCCGCTGTTGGGTAGGGACCGTCTCTAGATGTTGCCAACTTGGACTTCCCAAGCACTTAGTACAGTGCTCTGCACACAGTGAGCGCTCAATAAATACGATTGAATGAATGAATGCCCTTAAGGAATTTACAATCTATCCCAAAGACCATACGGGAAAGGGGCCTGATACTAGTGAAGCAGCCTGGCTTAGCAGATAGATCACAGGCCTATGAGTCAGAAGGAACTGGGTTTTAATCCCGGCTCTGCCACGTGTTTGCCGTGTGACCTTGGGCAACTCATTTGCCCAATCATTTGCCCCATCAGCAGAATTTGCTCGCAGTCAATCGATCAATCCCGTTTATTCAGGGCTTGTGGTTTGCAGAGCACTGTACTAAGAGCTTAGGAGAGGTCAGTATAACGGAGTTGGTAGACACATCATGTTTTTACAGACTAGAAGGGGAGACAGACACTAACGTGAATTATAGATATGGTATATATATCATATATATGATAGATAATATATAATATATAGATATATATAGATAGATGTAGATAATATATAGAGTTATAGATATAGATAGATAGAATTATAGATATAGATACAGAGAAGCAGTGTGGCTCAGTGGAAAGAGCACGGGCTTGGGAGTCGGAGGTCGTGGGTTCTAATCCCGGCTCCCCCACGTGTCTGCTGTGTGACCTTGGGCAAATCGCTTAACTTCTCTGAGCCTCATCCGTAAAATGGGGATTAAGACTGTGAGCCCCACGTGGGGCAATGTGATCACCTTGTATCCCTCCAGCGCTTAGAACAGTGCTTTGCACATAATAAGTGCCTAACAAATGCCATCATCATTATTATTATTATATGAGGAACTTAAAGAATTTAAAAATCGACACATAAGGGCTACTGGGGCTCTGAGTGCAGGTGTAGTGAGATGCTAAGGTGATGGGGAACTGCTTTTCTGACTAAACCGCCTCAATCTGAAAAGTTTTATGCGCTGGATTAAGTAGACGTTGCTCTGGTAATTTCCAAGTCCTTTTTTCGGACTGCTCGCTCCTATTCCAGTGTTACTGACTAGAAACCCATCGACTATATTCCTATTTCATATAGCTTTAGGTTGAGAGGCCCTTTTATTTTAGTAATGCTTTATTTTTATGTTTTTCCTATGGTAGCAGTATGACCAAGAGACCTTTAGTAAAATATATAGAGCCAGTTGTAAAGAGTGATGGAATTCAAAATTTCGCCTCAGAGCCATGATTTTCTTTTGTAGGTGCTTAGCTGCCAGGACATTCTTTTACGAGGCAGGCGCAGGAAATCCTCAGGCTTGGCCGGAGCGTGAGAACACGGAAATAATAATAATAATAATAATAATAATGGCATTTATTAAGCGCTTTCTACGTGCAAAGCACTGTTCTAAGCGCTGGGGAGGCGACAAGGTGATCAGGTTGTCCCACAGGGGGCTCACAATTTTAATCCCCATTTTACAGATGAGGGAACTGAGGCCCAGAGAAGTGAAGTGACTTGCCCAAAGTCACACAGCTGACAGTTGGCGGAGCCGGGATTTGAACCCATGACCTCTGACTCCAAACCCTGGCTTCTTTCCACTGAGACACGCCGCTTCTCTTCACTTTGCTTCGAACAGCTTCGGATAGGGAAGCGGCGTGGCCTAGTAGAAAGAGCACACACCGAGGAGTTAGAGGGCCTGGGTTCTAGTTCTGCTTCTTCCCACTTGTCGGCTATGTGACCTTGAGCAGGTCACTTCACTTCTCCGTGCCTCAGGGGCCTCATCTGTAAAATGGGGATTAAGACTGTGAACCCTATAAGACAGAGACCGTGTCCACCCCATTTTTATGTATCTACCCCAGCGGTTAGTTCAGTGCCTGACACAATAAGCACTAAGCAAATGCCATTATAATTATTATCATTATTATTAGTATTATATTATTAGGGACGGGGACCGTGGTCAACCTGAAAAGCAGTGTGGCCTAGTGGAAAGAGTGCAATGCGGGGAGACAGTAAAACCCAGGTTCTAATCCCAGGTCTTTCGCTTGTCTGCTGTGTGACCTAGGGCGAGTTACTTTACTTCTCTGTGCCTCAGTTTCCTCCTCTGTAAAATGGGGATTAGGACTGTGCACCCTGTGTGGAACAGGGACTCCATCCGACCTGAGTATCTTGTACCCCAGCGCTTAGTACAGTGCCTGGCATGTAGAAAGTGCTTAACAAATACCATAAAAAAACCCAATTATAACAACAACAAAAAAAAAACCTGTGAGTAGCCTTTATCCACCCCATCTCATAGTACAGTGCCTGGCATCTATGTGAGTACCAAATATTATGCTCGTTGTCTTAGACAGTGAACTCAGCAACTTGCCATTCAGTCTGAATTGAGGATAATCCTGCTGCTCTTATTCATTCATTCATTCAATCGTATTTATTGAGCGCTTACTGTGTGCAGAGCACTGGACTAAGCGCTTGGGAAGTACAAGTTGGCAACATATAGAGACGGTCCCTACCCAACAGTGGGCTCACAGTCTAGAAGATTGCATTTATTTATTGCATTTACATTTTTATCGCTACCCATCCTCAGTGCCCGTGAATATATACTGTCAATGGTTCAGTTTAGTGCCTGTCTCCCTTGCTAGATTATAAACTCCTTGAGGACAGGGATACTATCTCTATTGTTTATTTATCTATTTATTACTCTATTTATTTTACTTGTACCTATCTATTCTATTTATTTTATTTTGTTAGTATGTTTGGTTTTGTTCTCTGTCTCCCCCTTCTAGACTGTGAACCCACTGTTGTGTGGGGACCGTCTCTATATGTTGCCAGCTTGTACTTCCCAAGTGCTTAGTACAGTGCTCTGCACACAGTAAGCGCTCAATAAATACGATTGATTGATTGATTGGACTCTTCCAAGTGAATACCGCAGTGCACTTTATAGAGTAGCTGCTAAATGAGCACGACTGATTAATGAAAATACCGTTAATTAAAATACAACGAACACTACTCGTTAAAATTAAAATGATGATATTCGGTTCCACATCTGTACGAACTAGCTGGTAACGGACCGTTTGGTAGACAGATAACTGGCCACCTGATCATTCCGTAAAATCCTAGAAAATCTGGAGTTGACAAGTAATTCTAGAACTTGGATTGGCATCATAACAGAACTCGAATCGGGCCACTTTCAAAAAGATCGGCTATCTGACTTGGGAAAACGGTACCTTATTCGCCAGAGCAAATGCTTGACTCATGTATTTTCAGGTCATTATAGAGAGAACTCACACTTTTTGCTATGTGGGAATTAAAGACATTTATTTGTAGAAGCAGTCAATTTTCTCCGCCTTTCTAATGGGCTGCAGTGCTCACTCCAGAGAGCCAGGAGCATAGATTTTCACTTTAAATTATCCATTCCCTTCCATTTTTGCCCTGTAGCACTGGTTGACATTTCACTGGGAGTAAACCGGCAAGGGGCTGGAAAATATATAATTATAGGAATCACCTGGTCTTGGTTGTTTCCCATTATTTCCCCATCGGGATTCGGGGCACCTTCTCATAGGTGTTTGATTTGAAATGAGAAGTTTCTCTTCTTCTGTGACCCCTGATTAAAATGTGGCATTTGGATAAATAAATAGAAGAGCGCGTCCGCATAATTCAGCTGTGAACCAGTGCTGCAAGGCAGTGTAAGTCTTTGACCTGTATCGTAAAAGCGGCAGCATATGTAATAGGGAATGTATTCGCAGATAAAACTCTACTGCTCAATAAATCTTTTTCAACGCACTGTATCTTAAAAAAGCAGGCACAAGCAATCAGACGACGAATTATGTGAAATTTTGCTTCATTTCGCGGCGTACAGAGGTCTTGGAGTTGGGAAAAAAAGCCAACTTTGATTTCTGCAGTATCACTGAGTTGTCACTACAACTGTATAGATGTATCTTTTCTGAAGCCTAGAGTTAAGGGCAGAGAGCAGCTAAATTGTTTGGTGATTGACGTTGTGTAGGATTAAGTCACGCGTGTGTAGATCTTTCTGGCAGGAGTTGCCGTTTTTGACCAACTCTCTGTCTCACTCTCCCCTCTGTCATCTGTGCAACTGGATTAACCATTATGTACATCCCTTTTAATTATATAGAATAAATTATTTAATAATAATAATGGCATTTATTAAGCACTTACTATGTTCAAAGCACTCTTCTAAGTGCTGGGAGGTAACAAGGTGATCAGGTTGTCCCACGGGGGGCTCGCAGTCTTCATCCCCATTTTACAGATGAGGGAACTGAGGCCCAGAGAAGTGAAGTGACTTGCCCAAAGTCACCCAGCTGGCAGTTGGCGGAGCCGGGATTTGAACCCATGACCTCTGACTCCATAGCCCGGGCTCTTTCCACTGAGCCACGATGCTTCTCATTTGAGCCACGCTGCTTCTCATTTATTATTATTTATTATTTATTTGTTATTACTTCTCATTATTGATTCATATTAGTGTCTATCTCCCCCACCTACATGGTAAGCTCGCTGTGGGCAGAGAATGTGCCTCCTAAGTCTGTGGTATGGTATTCTCCCAAGTGATTAGTACAGTGATCTGCACATAGTGTGACTTTGGAGAAGTCACTTCACTTCTCTGTGCCTCAGTTCTCTCCTCTGTAAAATGGGGATTAAAACTGTGAGCCCCCCGGGGGACAACCTGATCACCTTGTCACCTCCCCAGCTCTTAGAACAGTGCTTTGCACATAGTAAGCGCTTAATAAATACCATCGTTATTATTATTATTATACGGGTTCAAATCCTAGCTCCGCCACTTTTCTCCTGTGTGCCCTTGGGCAAGTCACTTCACTTCCCTGGGCTTCAGTTCCCTCATCTGTAAAATGGGGATTAAGACTGTGAGCCCCCCATGGGACAACCTGATCACCTTGTAACCTCCCCAGCGCTTAGAACAGTGCTTTGCACATAGTAAGCGCTTAATAAATGCCATCATTTTATTATTATTAAATAAATACGATTGATTAAAATAAAGCAGGGGCGCCTGCTTCCCCAATGACCTGGCAGCGTGGCCTAAGGGCAAGAGCATGGACTTGGGAATCAGAGGACCTGGGTTTTAATTCCAGCTCCCGCGCTTGTCGGATATGTGGCCTTGGGAGAGATCCTTCGCTTCTCTGGGCTTCGGTTCCCTCATCTGTAAAATGGGAATTAAGACTGTGAGCCCCATGGGGGACACAGGGACTGTGTCCAACCTGATGACCTTGTATCTATCCCTGTGCTGAGGAAAGATCCCTGTAATAAAAATGAATTTCCCACAAAAAGGACACATCCTTTTATACCACGCAAAGGTCTTTGTGTAGCATACCTGGCACACAGGAAGCGCTTAACAAAAATACCATCGAAAATGAATTAACAAAAATACCATTGAAAATGAATGTACAAAACCGGAGACTTAGCCATCTCTTTGAGAAGAAGTAAGTCCCACTAGCCTGGCATGATTCTATTCCTACAGAACTAAAGTTCCTTAATGTGTTAAAGGATTATGTATAAAATCATAGTTCTATAAATTTACATCCAGATGACCCATCTACTGATGGTTCACGTACATGGATGGCACTATAGTTCTGAAATATCATCATCTGCTATATAATCTTACATGCCGCTCATTCATTCATTCAATCGTATTTATTGAGCGCTTACTGTGTGCAGAGCACTGTACTAAGCACTTGACAGGACATATCAGAAAAGTTTGGTTCCAGCGCCTGGTAACAGATCAGAACCTGCCCTAAACCCAGATGTTGCCGTTTATTTCCAAGCAGAATCTCAGAGGTCTGAATCAAAAGCCAGTGTATAAAATATGCATCGTTTCCACCTGGAACAGAAGGATTCCAAAGTTTTTACCTAAAACCTGGGTTTTAAAACTTCAGAGGGACCTGGCCTTCTTTCTTATTGGAAGACCTTTGTGTGGTATAAAAGGATGTGTCCTTTTTGTGGGAAATGCATTTTTATTATAGGGATCTTTCCTCAGCAAAGGCATTATGTAGCAGAACATTCAAGTTTTAATACGATCCATGGAGCGGGAGGCAGGAGGTGGGGTTTTTGATGAGGAAATATCTGTCGAGTGATAATATTATTTTTCATAAATTGCAAGGGCCAGAATGGGTTCTTTCTCTGGAAAAGAATGAGTGGGAATGGGTGGAGGGACGAAGCCACTGATGAGGATGCCGATGAATGGGAGCAGGAAGGTAGGGAAAAGCAGGAATGTGGATTAAACAGAAGGGAAGGCCATTGGGAACGCTGAAATGGAGGGAAGGGCGAGGGCAACGCCATTTCTTTCTGGGTTTGGGAGAAACCTAAACAATTTTAATATTCTAAGTCTGCATGTTTTCTTCAAATGCAAGATCATTAGATCAGTCAGTGGCATTTATTTAGTGCTCACTGTGTGCAGAGCACCGTACTAAGTGTTTAGAAGAGTACGTCAGAGTTGGTAGACATGTTCCCTACTTATAAGAAATTTACAGTCTAGCGGTGGAGACGGATATTAATATGAATAGAATTGAGGGATTGAGTCCCAGCTCTCCCACTGTCTGCTGCTGTGTCTTTGGGCATATCACTAACCTCCCGGAGCCTCAGTCTTTTCCTCTGTAAACTGGAGTTGAGGTGGCTCAGTGGAAAGAGCCCGGGCTTTGGGGTCAGAGGTCATGGGTTCAAATCCCAGCTCCGCCACTTGTCAGTTATGTGACTTTGGGCAAGTCACTTCACTTCTCTGTGCCTCAGTTACCTCATCTGTAAAATGGTGATTAAGACTGTGAGCCCAACATGGAACAACTCGATCACCTTGTATCCCCGCAGCACTTTGAACAGTGCTTGGCACTTAATAAGTGCTTAACAAATACCATCATCATTATTATTATTATTACTACCACTACTATTACTCCCCCTCCTCCCCCTCCCCATCCCCCCACCTTACCTCCTTCCCCTCCCCACAGCACCTGTATATATGTATATATGTTTGTACGTATTTATTACTCTATTTATTTTATTTGTACATATTTATTCTATGTATTTTATTTTGTTAATATGTTTTGTTTTGTTGTCTGTCTCCCCCTTCTAGACTGTGAGCCCGCCGTTGGGTAGGGACCGTCTCTATATGTTGCCAACTTGGACTTCCCAAGCGCTTAGTACAGTGATCTGCACACAGTAAGTGCTCAATAAATACGATTGAATGAATGAATGAATATTACTACTATGACCAATACTACCAATCAGTGGTATTCATTGAGTCCTTACTATATGCAAAGCACTGTTCTAAGTGCTTGGGAGAGTACCATACAGCAGAATTAGCCTTCCCTGGCCATAATCAATCAATCGTATTTATTGAGCGCTTACTGTGTGCAGAGCACTGTACTAAGCGCTTGGGAAGTACAAGTTGGCAACATATAGAGACAGTCCCTACCCAACAGTGGGCTCACAGTCTAAAAGGGGGAGACAGAGAACAAAACCAAACATACTAACAAAATAAAATAAATAGAATAGATATGTACAAGTAAAATAAATAAATAAATAGAGTAATAAATATGTACAAACATATATACATATATACAGGTACTGTGGGGAAGGGAAGGAGGTAAGATGGGGGGATGGAGAGGGGGACGAGGGGGAATGAGTTTGTAGTCTAGAGGGAGAGACAGACGTTAATCTGAATAAATAAGTAATTTATAATAAAATAATAATAAATAATAAAATAATAGCATTTATAATACATAATTCAAAGCTAGGTACATAAATGCTGTGGGATTGCAGGTGGGGTGAATATCAGATGTCCAGAGTTCACAGATGCAAGGACATAGATAATGCAGAAGGGAGATTAAGTTGGGGAGAAGAGGGCTTAATCAGGAAAGGCCTCATGGAGGAGGCGTGACCTGAATTGTGCTTTGAAGGTGGAGAGAGTGGTGTTCTGCTGTATATGGAGGGGAGGGAGTTCCAGACTAAGGGGAGGATGTGGAAAAGGGGTCAGCAGTGAGATAGATGAGATCGGGGGACAGTGAATCAGCTGGTTCCAGAGGAGCAGAGTGTGCAGACTGGGCTGTGCTAGGAGATCAGTGAGGTGAGATGGGATGGGGTGAGCTCACTGAGGCCTTTGAAGCCGACCTTGAGGGGTTTCTGTTTGATGCGGAGGTGGATAGGCAGCAATTGGTGGTCCTTGAGGAGTGGGGAGACATGGACTGAAAGTCTTTCTTAAAAGATCCATGCGGCGGATTGAAATGTGGATTGGAGTGGGGCGAGACGGGAGGCCTGGAGGTTAGTGAGGAGGCAGATGCAGTAGTTGAGACATGATAAGTGCTTGAATCAGCATGGTAGCAGTTTGAATGGAGAGGAAAGGGCGGATTTTAGCAATGATGCGAAGGTAGAACCAGTAAGATTTGGTGGCAGATTGACCCTGTGGTTGGGATGAGAGAGATGAATTGAGATCATCGCCAAGGCTTGTGAGGCAGGGAGGATAGTGGTATTGTCTACCGTGATGGAAAAGACAAGGGGAGGACAGGGTTTGGGTGGGAAAATAAGAAATTCAGTTTTAGGCTTGTTTAATTTGAGGTGTCGGCGAGAACATCCAAATAGATATATTCCACTACTACTATTATTATTTATAACTATAACAACCACCAGCACTACTATTACTACCACCAATACTACGAAAGCATAAGGCATTTCTTCTTAACAGACATAGACAAGAAGCTGCCAACTGATATGGGGGAGATTTCTAATTTACTTGTGGGGGTTTTTTTCAGCGAGTAAACGGAGATCTTCAGAAGTATCCGAAGGGCTTGGATGGTAATTGATTGTCAGTGAATAATGGGTAGGAATCCAAGCTCAGTTTTACAGATGAGAAAAATCAGTCATTTTTCACCCTCCTTTGCTTATTTGATTATCTTTTCCCTGTAGGACCGGGAACCTACAATCCTGTGATGAAGACAGCTTCCAACTTTCCCCCGTTCGGTAACAGAGGCGACCGTTTTAAGGAGCAGAAAGAGACTACACCTGGCCCTGGGGCATATGAGGTTTGTCCAAAATACTATATTCTCCTAATAATAATGGTATTCGTTAAGCACCAACTGTACTGTACTAAGCGCTGGGGTACATACAAGTTAATCTGTTGATCTATTGGGATACAGTCCCTGTCCCACTAGGGCTCACGGTCTTAATCCCCATTTTCCAGATGAGGTAACTGAGGCCCGGAGAAGTGAATTGCCTTGCCCAAGGTCACACGGCGGACGTGTCAGAGCTGGGATTAGAACCCGGGACCTTCTTATTCCCAGGCCCGACCTCTATCCACGCTGTTTCTCAACCGGTCTCTTAATTAGAAAAAAGCACCAGAAGTCCCTGCCAAGTGCTGAATTAGGATGCTGTGAAAATTTCACTTTCATATTAAGGAACTGGTGAAAAGTTTGGGCCACAGACACTGATCGGATCTTTGTAAAACCACATTATCAAAACGCTTTGGGAATAGCCATAAATATACTGTGCATTAAACTCACTCTGTTAGCTGTTGACCGCAGTTCCGCAATCCACAGTTTCTTGTACTCTGGCCAATACTAAAGTCCCAAAGTATCAAGTGATGCGCTATATTTCTTAGGTGACTCCGAGGAAATCCCAATGGTTCCAGTAACACAGAATGTTACTCATTACCTTTCATGAACTTTGCTGCCATAATTGGGAATTTTAATGAGGAAAGGCATCTTTTGTGCCGCTGGGTGTTCTGCTAGTGAGAAGATGAAAATAAGCCTGTGGGGCTTTAGACATTGGAATACTGGATATTGAAATGTTGCATTTTGGACTACAGAAACCGTTTTAATAAATAGCGTTGCTTAAGCACAGAAGTGAAGCACTCTTTTTGAATTAGTACCCCAGGAATTTGAAGCGGAACAGGATTTTATTTCGAACTCTGTACCACAAATGGTTTTCATTTAGCCGCTGCAGAAGGCAGATGTCCATATATAAATTCAGTTGAGGGAAAAAAAAAATAAGGAAAGAGTGGATAAATAAATCCTCGGCCATCCAAGTAAATTCATTTAATTCCTGGCTATAAGGTGTAATGAGGCATTTTTTTAATATATCGGCAAATAGCTAATCCATTGAAAGGAACTGTCGACTTTATGAATATGAATGCTTATTTATGCAGATGAACCACTTTTCCATGATTTCCTGGAGCTGTGAATTAAAGAAAAATGCTGTATGTGTTAGGGCTACCAGTGTGTGTTGACCAATCAGGGATTTTCATCGAAAAACGAAAGTCCCGTGTGAGAAATAGCATGATTCCCCAGGTGCATTTAGCTATTAGAGATGGGAAAAACAATTTGGAAACAAGAAGAGAAGAATAGACCGGAGCATTTAGCAATCCCGGCTTCCATCTCACTATTACATAACACTTACCTTGTTGTGGGGAAAAAAGTTCCCTGGATTGGATTTCAATCAGATTGTTTTCAGAGGCCAAAATAGATTAAAAACTGGGAGCGAGATTGCTATTCCAACCTCAAAATTGACTGGCTCTGTTGACTCTCCAAAGTCTCTGCCAATTCCTACCGGAATTACGGTGCTCGTTTGGTTTGAATTTTTAGAGCCCCCAAATAAAATATTTCCTCCCCCTTTTCCCCAAAGGTCGGAAAAACAAGTAGAAATAGAAAATGTAGGTCACGGCCTCAGACCTGCCCCTACGGCATTTTTGCTGGGTTGAAGGCGCGATCCCATTCTGCTCTATTGCTGAGGATTCCTAAATGCGTTTATTGTCACCACTGAAGTCACTTTATTCGTTTTACCCCTAACACACTTACTGGTGGAAATTACGATCCGTAACAAGAAAAGTGTTCTGTCATGGGGCTTTGCAACTACTCTCATTAAAGCAAACGGGACCTGCGTGGGGAAAGATCCATGCTTGAAATTAAATAATCCCCCTTAAATCCCGGCCCCTGTGCATAGCAAACGAGTTGCTTTGTCCTAGTGGATAGAGCACGGGCCTCGGAGTTAGGAGAACCTGGGTTCTAATCCCGGCTCCGCCACTCGTCTGTGCGTGTCCTTGGGTAAGTCACTTCACTCTTCTGTGCCTCAGTTACCTCATCTGTAAAATGGGGATTGAGACTGTGAGCCCACAGTGGGACGGGGACTGTGTTCAACCTGCTTACCTTGTATCTACCCCAGTGCTTAGTACAGTGCTTGAAACATAGTAAGCACTACAATGATTGTTATTTTTATTATTTGTCAGTGCAGCAGTTATCACGGTCATCCTTTTGTGGGGTCTCATGCTCTACTATTCGGACTTTGGAAATGTTCAGTACATCCCCTCCGCCCAGGGATAAGGGCGTCCGTGCCATTAATCTGTTTCTTGTTCTCTGAGCTGAGGTCTTAGGTGGGAGAAGAGGAGAGGAAGGCTTAGGGAGGGAAGGCTTCTTGGAGGAGATGAGCCATCAATAAGGCTTTGAAGTGGGGTGGTGGTGTCTATCCTGTTTGGGGTTTTGCTTTAGCTCAGTGGAAAGAGCCCGGGCTTGGGAGTCAGAGGTCATGGGTTCTAATCCCGGCTCCTCCGCTCGTCAGCTGGGTGACTTTGGGCAAGTCACTTCACTTCTCTGGGCCTCAGTTACCTCATCTGTAAAATGGGGATTAAGTATGTGAGCCCCACGTGAGACAACTTGATTACCTTGTATCTACCCCAGCACTTAGAACAGTGCTTTGCACATAGTAAGCACTCAATAAATGCCATTATTATTATTATCTGTAAAATGGAGATTAAGAGTATGAGCCCCACATGGGACAACCTGATCACCTCATATCCTCCCCAGCACTTAGGACAGTTCTTTGCACATAGTAAGCACTTAACAAATGCCATCATTATTATTATTATTTAAGTCGATATTGCACCTTGAGTGCAGGCATTTTAGGAGCCTGCTGTAGGGAAGGCAGCAATTTTAACCGCCTCTTGTTCCTAAGCCTCCTGCTTCCAACCCGTTGCCCCAAACCTTCTCTCTGGTCTATAATACCTCCCCTCCAGCTTCACCAGACCACATACCTCCCATTTTTAGAAGGCCACCTCTTCAAAGAAACCTCCCTGGATTAATCCCTTCTTGTCCCAGGCGTGCCATTCCCTCAGACACTTCAGCACTCCTGTATTTTTCGGTTTGTTTATCATTAAGCGTTGACTTCTTAATCTGGGCTTATTGTGTAATTGTCATTCCTGTCCTCTTTTACCTTTAGGGTGCTCTTAAATTTAATTAGACTTGTCTTTCTCTTGAGCCCATAAACTCCACAAAGGTCGGGATTGCAGTTTTCGTTTCTCCGTGTTCCTTAAGCACCCAGGAATCAGACCTCAATCAGTCCTGGTGTCACTGCCTGTGGAATCTCTGCCATCCTTAACTGTGGTTTAGTGACTTAGGTGAGCCTCTAGGCCGTGAAAGAAAACCAAATCTACATTGACTTAAATCATTAGAAAACAATTTGAGGCGTTTTCGACTTGCATACGTAATGGAAGTTGTTCCAGGGCATTTCTATTTGTTGGATGATCTTAATTTCTCTCTGTCTAATGTCCTGGCAAAATATTTGCTCCTGAAATAATTACATTTTCAGAGATCACATGTTTCCACTAGGAGAAAAAAAGAGAAGAGCTCTTTGTATCACGTACTGAGTCTTTACTGCTTAGTTGAAAAGAAAATCACCCCGGAAAAAGTGATCTGTTTTTCTTCTCTGTTGCACTGATTGAAGGTTGTAGTTCACTTTGTCTCCCTAAACCAACCCACTGTTGATTGACTAACGGCTCATCCTCTACTGAGTAATAAGCAGCTGATTATTTAGGATCGGTTATGTACATACATGTCCTCTCGATCTGTTACAAGGGCAGTTTCCAAATGATGACAAAGTTCCCATCATTGTCCTTTAAATAGTTACTTTGTCTCTTTTGCATTTTAGATTCTCTATAAGAGAATTCCCGAAATCTATAAGACACTTCAGCCTGTCACCTAAAAACAGACTTTTCACTGTCACACACTCGACCTGTTATATAATAATCAATCAATCATATTTATTGAGTGCTTACTGTGTGCAGAGCACTGTACTAAGCGCTTGGGAAGTACAAGTTGGCAACACATAGAGACAGTCCCTACCCAACAGTGGGCATAATATTATATATTATAATATTATCAGTTAATTTATAATATTATATTCTACTATAATATTACATTCTGGTATATATGCTCTATTATGTATATTCAATATTATGTATAATATATTATGTAAGTTCTATTATGTATCAGAAACAGACTTTTCACTGATAATTCACCCCTATGATATGTTTTTCTCTATGACAAAGCTTCTTGAGTTCAGGAAGCATTGAGAGTGGCTGCTTTCGGGCGGGTTTGAGAGTCAATTAGACTCACTTATTGGTAGAAAAGGAGTCGTTGGGCTTACTTAAACAGTCAGGGAGTTCTCCCTATCGAAGTAGTATTTCTGTTCCCATTTGTCAGTGGCCCTGGCTAAAAAGCGCTAGTTTAGCTTTAAAGCCACTACTTCAATAATTGCGCTATCGATCAAAACCTCCTGGGACCGTAAACTCCGTTTTAAGCTCTTTGTGTCCACATTAGGGCCGGTGTCCGTCCTGCTTCTCTCCAGGGATCTGCTGCAAGCTCCGTTTTTGTGGCCCTGCTTGCCGAATGGGCAAAGGACAGTGATAATTCTTGCCCTAAATATCTGTGTGCCCAAAGGGCGGGAGTCATCCGGCCCTTTTAGATAAAGGATCTTTACAGTGGAAATGGTGTGGTCACGTGCTAGAGTGTCAGTCTAGGTGACCGAACTCCTGACTGACATAACTCCCTGCGTGCTCGGCAGCAGCCATCAATCATGTAGCTTCTTGATTCAAGAAATCTTCATTTCAGTGAGTCCGGCCTAGTCCCCTCCCACCCTGCGGTGCCGAACGGCTCCAAAAGATATTGGTTAAAATATTAAGACTCACGAGACAAGGGAGAGAGAGTGGAAACAGTAACACGGGCCTCAGACATTGCCTATAAATAGTGCTCAGCACTTAGAAGAGTGCTTGGCACATAGTAAGGGCTTACCAAGTACCATAATTGTAATCATTACACGTCAGCCCAACAAGCCTCTTTGTGGGAAGTCAGTCAGTCAGTACATCGTATTTATTGAGCTTAGTACAGTGCTCTGCACACAGTAAGCGCTCAATAAATACGATTTGATTGATTGAGCGCCTACTGTGTGCACTGTACTAAGTACTTGGGAGAGTACAAAATAACGATATAACAGGCACATTCCTGGCCCACAGTGAGTTTACAGTCTAGAGGGGGAGACAGATTTTAATAGAAATAAATAAAATTACAGCTATGTACATAAGTGGTGTGGGGCTGAGACGGGGGATAATAATAATAGTAATAATAATGATGGCATTTATTAAGCGCTTACTATGTGCAAAGCACTATTCTAAGCGCTGGGAAGGTTACAGGGTGATCAGGTTGTCCCACATGGGGCTCACAGTCTTAATCCCCATTTTACAGATGAGGGAACCGAGACACAGAGAAGTTAAGTGACTTGCCCAAAGTCACACAGCTGCCCAGTGGTGGAGCGGGGATTCGAACCCATGACCTCGGACTCCAAAGCCCCTGCTCTTTTTCACTGACCCATGCTGATTCTCTGAATAGGTGAATAAAGGGAGCAAGTCAGGGCGACGCAGAAGGGAGTGGGAGCTGAGGAGAAGTGGGGCCTCTTGGAGGAGATGGTACTTCATTAAGGCTTTGAAGGTGGGGGAGAGAAACTGTCTGTCGGACGTGAAGAGGGAGGGTGTTCCAGGCCAGAGGCAGGACGTGGGCGAGAGGATGGTGAGGTAGAAAAGATGGAGGAATAGTGGGTAGGCATTAGAGCAGTGAAGTGAGCAGACTGCTGGGCCTAAACCACTGATCCACCATTGGCCTTTTCAGTCACTCACAGACCCGTGAGTAGATTTCCAAGTCAGAGTTGTCATCTTCACATATGAAAGGCAACAAATTTCCTTTGAGTGATCTGGGGAGTAGACTGTTAATGCTTGCATCATCATCATCATCATCATCAATCGTATTTATTGAGCGCTTACTATGTGCAGAGCACTGTACTAAGCGCTTGGGAAGTACAAATTGGCAACATGTAGAGACAGTCCCTACCCAACAGTGGGCTCACAGTCTAAAAGGGGGAGACAGAGAACAAAACCAAACATACTAACAAAATAAAATAAATAGAATAGCTATGTACAAGTAAAATAAATAAATAAATAAATAGAGTAATAAATATGTACAAACATATATACATATATACAGGTGCTGTGGGGAAGGGAAGGAGGTAAGGTGGGGGGGATGGAGAGGGGGACGAGGGGGAGAGGAAGGAAGGGGCTCAGTCTGGGAAGAAGTTCTTCTTCTTACTTACACCAGTAAGAAGAATATAGGGTCTAATACAGGGTCTTGATTTCGTGTTTCACTCACACTATCTTCAGTGTCACCACCTCACCCAGAGATTTCCAGGCCCCTGGTTACTCTGTTTAAAAGACCACGGGCCCTTTCTTCGCACATCCTCAGACAGCTGATTTTCACATATCTGAGGAGAAACCGGTGTGCCGACGAAACAGAAACTAGACCACGTTCAGTCTGAAGGGCAAACAAAGGATCCTTGGAATATATTTGTGGGAAGACTGCCAAAAGCATGCAAAGTCACCCATCTAGTTAAAGGGTCTGCTGTTTCTTGTTCATTCTGTTTCCTCAGCAGAGAAAAAGGTGAATCGCTTTGAAACCTCTTCTCAAGTTTGCTGTGCTTAATTCCTGGCCCAGACTAAGGAATGGTCCTTTAGCTGAGCTGCATTCATTCATTCATTCATTCAATCGTATTTATTGAGCGCTTACTGTGTGCAGAGCACTGTACTAAGCGCTTGGGAAGTACAAGTTAGCATGACTTCCTCCTTCCTGTTAGCCCTGCTTCTCTGCTCTTACATTCACTTCCTCTGGGTATCCCAGTAATCTTTGTGGAAGAATTGGGGATGGAATGTAAATCGAGCTCAGTAACGAAAATAGTGATAATGGGGTTTATCAATCAATTATATTAACTGAGCTCTTTCTCTCAGCGCCTGAGAGAGTATGGCAGAACAGAGTTTAGACACGTTCCCTGCCCACAGTGAGCTTACAGTCTAGAGCGGAAGCCAGACATTAGCATTTGCCATGTGCTGAGGACTGTACTGAGCGCTGGAGTGGATACAAGATAGTCAGGGTCCCTCGTGGAGCTCACAGGCTAAGTAGGAGAGAGGACAAGTACGGAACCCTCATTGTGCAGATGAGGGAACTGAGGCACAGAGAAGTGACTCGTCCAAGGTCACGGAGCAGTCTCTGTCTGTGCAGAGCAGTCTGCTACTTAACCTTTAAGTAGCAGAGCCGTGATTAGAACTCAGGTCCTCTGACTTCCAAGTCTTGGCTCTTTCCAATATGCAAAGCCTGGCTAGGCAGCTCTTGACAGAGCACCCCATAATCTGCTCGTTTCAGTTAATGCATGCCCGAATCATTTAACTTTTATAAGGCAGATCTGCAGGGCTGATTAGTAGTCATTAAGACCCTAGGTAGTCGTTCTCCTTCTCCTATTTATGTAATTTCTTTCAGCTTCCAAAGCGCGGTTCTTGTTCCAATCAGACTTCATCAGCTTACGGTCAACTCGGGTCCTCAATTTGTCGAGGCCATTCTTCCCGCTTAATCCTCCACGTGGCATCACGGGGAAATGAACGAGCAAACCCCTCTTTCCTACCATTACCAGTGAGGTGTGATATGCAAGGAGGATCCCTCGAAGCTCTTTTTTTATTTTTTTGTCACTTTCCCTCTTCTCTTTTTCTGAAAGTGTTTGACTCCTCGCTTTGGGGAAATTCCCCACTTTGCAGAAACAGCGGAAGCACTTGCTAAGGGGTAGCGAGATCCTTCTATTGGCCCGTTCTCTAATGCGGTTTGTGTTGTGATTTCCCCATATAATATAGTCGACCGTAGAAGGCTCTCCTGGGGTCTTGCTCGGTGTTGTAGCTCTACCGGTGTGGTTCATTAGCTGGAGCCCAGATGCTTTAGCTGCCTCTTCTCCTATTTCTCATGGAAAGGGGCAGTCTTTCATTACTAAGGGTCTTTGGGTACTGTGTGACTTTGACATTTGTGATATTGGGCAAGTCACTTCACTTCTCTGTGCCTCAGTTACCTCATCTGTAAAATGGGGATGAAGACTGTGAGCCCCCGTGGGACAACCTGATCATCTTGTAACTTCCCCAGCTCTTAGAACAGTGCTTTGCACATAGTAAGTGCTTAACAAATGCCATTATTATTATTATTATTATTATTATTATATGCATCAGTCAGGCCCTTTCAGAGATTTATTGGCCCTTCCAGGCTCCTGCTAGAACTCCTTCCGTGTAAATCCACTCGAGACCATGGGTTGCTCGTATTCTGAGTGAGACAGTGCTCGTCAAATCCGGTTTAATGGGGAGCACCAGATGGGGAGAGCAGAGGCCTCTGACTCTGCTGCCCCAGAAATGGGAATGGCGTTGAGCGTGGTGATTTAGCCTTTCAACATGCCTACCTCTCAACCTTCGTACCCCATCCATTAATTTGTGTATTTTTCCCTCATCTTAGTTGAAAAGCAGCATGGTTTAGTGGATAAAGCATGGGCCTGGGAATCAGAAAGTTCTGATCCTGGCTCTGCCACTTGTCTTCCGTATGGCCTTTGGGCAAGTCACTTCACTTCTCTGTGCCTCAGTTACCTCATCTGTAAAATAATAATAATGGCATTTGTTAAGCGCTTACTATGTGCAGAGCACTGTTCTAAGTGCTGGGGGGGGGGGCGTGTTACAAGGTGATCAGGTTGTCCCATGTGGGGCTCACAGTCTCAATCCCTATTTTACAGATGAGGTAACTGAGGCTCAGAGAAGTTACGTGACTTGCCCAAGGTCAAGCAGCAGACATGTGTTGCCAAACTTGTACTTCCCAAGTGCTTAGTACAGTGCTCTGCACACAGTAAGTGCTCAATAAATACGATTGATGATGATGATGATAATCATGTCCCCCGCAGGGCTCCTACTCCAAGTAGGAGGGAGAACAGGTATTGGACCCCCATTTTGTAGATGAGGGAACTAAGATGCAGAGAATAATAATGATGGTACTTGTTAAGCACTAACTATGTGCCAAGCACTGTTCTAAGCACCGGGAAGTGAAGCGACTTGCCCAAGATCACAAAGCGGGCAAGTAGCGAAGCCGGGATTAGAACTCAGGTCCTCTCACTCCCAGGCCTGTGCTCTTTCTACTGGACCAGGCTGTTTCCCAGTGTGAGAAATAGTATTAAAGTGAGAAAAGGTATTTTAGGAGGAAGTGTTTCATTGGCAAGTGGCAGCGACAGCAGATTCGGGAGGGAAGTTTAGAAGAGCTTGGAAACTTTAAGGGAGAATCAAGCTTTAATGTTCACGTTTTCAACCCGAACTCTATTCTAGGAAGTCAGTTGTAACTTGAGGTATTCTGATAGCTAGTCTGCAATCAGTGTGTTTAAGCTTTTTATAATAATAATAATAATAATGATGACACTTAAGCGCTTATTATATGAAAAGCACTGGGGAGGTTACAAGGTGATCAGGTTGTCCCATAGGGGGCTCACAGTCTTAATCCCCATTTTACAGATGAGGTAACTGAGGCCCAGAGAAGTGAAGTGACATGCCCAAAGTCACACAGCTGACAGCTGGCGGAAATGGGATTTGAACCCATGACCTCTGACTCCGAAGCCCGGGCTCTTTCCACTGAGCCACGCTGCTTCTCTTTTATAACACAACCACATTCTAAAATAGAAGGGGAAACCAATGGTATATCTGAAATACAGCCATCAAGCGGAGTGTTAAACCTGTATCTACCCTAGCACCTAGTACAGAGCCTGGAACATAGTAAACACTTAAAAAATACCATTAAAAAATGTTCTTGTTCCTTTTCCAGTCTCGTACTAAATGAAATTTAGTATTTTTTTCCCCTGCTATGAGGGGAACGGACAAGAAACAGCAGGTTGGCCTAGTGGAAAAGGCACCGGCCTGGGAATCAGAGGACCTGGGTTCTAATCCTGACTCCTGTTATGTGACCTTGGGCAAGTCACTTAACTTCTCCATGCCTCAGGTTCTTCAGCAACATGGCGTAGTGTATAGAGCACAGGCCACGGAGTGAGAAGGCCATGAGTTCTAATTCTAGCTCTGCCACTTTTCTGCTGTGTGCCATTAGCAAGTCACGTCACTTCTCTGTACCTCAGTTTCCTCATCTGTAAAATGAGGATTAAGACTGTGAACCCCAAGTGGAACAGGGACTGTGTCCAGTCCTATCTGCTTGCATCCATCCCAGTGCTCAGTACAGTGCCTGGCACATAGCAAGCACTTAACAAATACTATTATTATTTATTATTAAAATAGGGATTCAATACCTGTAATCCGCCTCACCTCCTCCCACCATTCTTAGATTGCAAGCCCCATGCGGGCCAGGGCTGTGCCCGACCTTATCATCTTGTATCTGTTTTGTATCGTGATTGGCTCATAGTAGGTGGTATATTTTGCCAACTTGTACTTACCGAGCACTTAGTACAGTGCCCTGCACACAGTAAGCGCTCAATAAATACGATTGAATGAATGCATGAATGAATAAATATCGCCGTTATCATTATTATGACTAAGTAGCCTAATTGTCTGCAATCCAAATCATTGTTAGTGTGATCATCCAAATCAGGTAAGCCTGAACTATTTAAATCAAAATCAGCCACCCCACATTGTGCATGTTATTTGCATATATTCTTATTCTGAGAGCAAAAGCAAAAAGAAAGAATTCATTTCATCTCTGGCGGGTTTTCCTTTGGTCATTTTACAAATGTGCCGAAGAGAGCCATCTTCAAAGCACTCTGCCGGTTTTAACTTTAACGCCACCGCAGACTTCAAATGCCAGTCTGGGCTTGGAAACATAATATCTGTGTTTTGCTGTTTCTTCTCCCTTCACGGGAATATTACGATGATAAACGCAGTGATATGGTGTAAGGTTTTTTAGCTCTTTTCGGGAAGAGAGTTGTTTGAAAAGGAAATCAAGTAAGATCTAGCTGGCCCTCCGTACTCTGACCTCCTGCTGACCAGGGACAGTGGGGAGAGAGGGTGCTATAGTGGGAGTAATGACAGTAATAATAATGATAATAATAATAAAAATAATAGTAATGTTAAGAATATATCTTGTGGGGAGAGAGGGTGCTATAGTAGGATTAATGACAGTAATAATAATAATAATAGTAATGTTATTAAGAATATATCTTAACACAATCCTTGCCCCTCACACACTAAGGAGGAGGGAGGAGGAGGGAGAATAGGTGTTCAAGCCCCATTTCCTCCCTCTGCCCATCCGCCAAGCTAGCTCTCTTCCTCCCTTCAAGGCCCTGCTGAGAGCTCACCTCCTCCAGGAGGCCTTCCCAGACTGAGCCCTTTCCTTCCTCTCCCCCTCGTCCCCCTCTCCATCCCCTCATCTTACCTCCTTCCCTTCCCCACAGCACCTGTATATATGTATATATGGTTGTACATATTTATTACTCTATTTATTTATTTATTTATTTATTTTACTTGTACATATCTATCCTATTTATTTTATTTTGTTGGTATGTTTGGTTCTGTTCTCTGTCTCCCCCTTTTAGACTGTGAGCCCACTGTTGGGTAGGGACTGTCTCTATGTGTTGCCAATTTGTAGTTCCCAAGCGCTTAGTACAGTACTCTGCACATAGTAAGCGCTCAATAAATATGATTGATTGATTGATTGATTGATTTTACAGGTGAGGGAACTGAGGCCCAGAGAAGTTTGGTAATTTGTCCAAGGTCACACAGCAGGGAAGTGACAAACCTGGGATGAGAACCCAGGTTTTCTGATTCCCAGACCCAAGCGCTCTCCCCACGGGGCCCTGCTGCTTCTCAGAGTCAATTATCAATCTACGGAAGGAGCAGTTGATAGGGGAGAGGGCAGTTTCTAACCAATTCCAGCCAAAAATTGAGGTCCCAGGACTGGACTATTCCCAGTGGAGTTGAGGTTGTGTGAGCCTGGAGTAGGCTAGAGAGGGGGTTGGTTCCCCTCTTAAAATAATTAATAATAATGATGGTACTTATTAAGAACTTACTCTGTGCCAAGCACTGTTCTAAGCACTAGGGTAGATACAAAACAATCAGGTCGGACTCAGTCCCTGTCCCACATGGGGCTTAGAACAGTGCTTTGCACATAGTAAGCGCTTAACAAATACCATTATTATTATTATGGGGCTCAGAGTCTCAATCATCATCATCATCAATCGTATTGAGCACTTACTGTGTGCAGAGCACTGTACTAAGCGCTTGGGAAGTACAAGTTGGCAACATATAGAGACAGTCCCTACCCAACAGTGGGCTCACGATTTGACAGATGAGGTAACTGAGGCCCAGAGAAGTGAAGTGACTTCCCCAAGGTCGCACAGCAGACACGTGGCGGAGCCCGGAGTAGAACCCAGGTCCTTCTGACTCCACAGACACGGATATGCCAAATACTGAGAGTCTTCTCCGTCCTCATAACACACGATGGAACTCTAATTAGTAAACTGTGGCAAGATACCTGTTAATGAGGGTGCCATGTCAGATTGTGAATGTGTGAAACTGGGGTGCGATGATTACTTGTGGATTTTAAATATTCAGGCCGTCAAATTATTTTGAAGGTAGTAGCTGAAATTCTTTGAATTAATACCAACGTATCTTTGCTGTTTTGAGTAAAGGGACAATATTTCTGAGCTGAGTTTCTATAGCTTATTGGACAGTCGCATTGTTTCCCTGGAAACCGGATTTTTCAGTTATCCACCTGTAGACCTCTGCTGTATAAACAAGTTGTTTAGGCATTTTTGCAACCCAGTGATAAAAAGCCAAGATATCAAAGTAAGCACAGCAGCCGAAGAATATAATGAACCAATGTATCCGTCCATTATTGGAGATCCTAGACTTTAGTCATAATAAGAAATAATAAATAATGATGGCATTTGATTAAGCGCTTTCTATGTGCAAAGCACTGTTCTAAGCACTGGGGAGGTTACAAGGTGATCAGGTTGTCCCACGGGGGGCTCACAGTCTTAATCCCCATTTTCCAGATGAGGGAACTGAGGCACAGAGAAGTGAAGTGACTTGCCCAAAGTCACACAGCTGACAGTTGGCGGAGCCAAGATTAGAACTCACAACCTCTGACTCAGGTTTGGGCATAGTCCTTGTCTCATATAAGGCCAACTTTTAATCCCCTTGAATAAATACCGCAATTGTTATTATTCTGATAATAACCATCATTAATAATAATAAGAAGAAAACTGGGATAATGGGGTAAATTGTGCTTGCTCCAAGGAAAAGCAAGATTAAAGGTTCAAATTTCAGAAGAGGTTGAAATGTAGATGTTTTTCTGAATTCCACAGCATTTTTCTCTCAGGTTAATAATAATGATGACAGCAGTGATAATAATGGTAACATCTGTTAGGGCAGATACTCAAACTGCATTTTATAGATGAGGAAAGTCGAGTTGCCTAAGGTCAATCAGTCCTATTTATTGAGCGCATTAACTATGTGCAGAGCACTGTACTAAGCTCCTGGGAGAGTACAATACAAAGGAATTAGCAGACACGGTCTCTGCCATAACGAGTTTATAGCCTAGAGCCAGTAGAAGCAGCCTGGCTTAGTGGAAAGAGCCCGGGCTTGGGAGTCAGAGGTCATGAGTTCTAATCCTGGCTCCGCCACTTGTCAGCTGAGTGACTTTGGGCAAGTCACTTCACTTCTCTGTGCCTCAGTTACCTCATCTGTAAAATGGGGATTAAGACTGTGAATCCCACATGGGACAACCTGATAACCTTGTATCTATTCCAGCGCTTAGAACAGTGCTTGGCACATAGTAAGCACTTAACAAATGCCATTATTATTATCATTATTATTATTAAGCCCTGATAACCTTGTATCTATCCCAGCTTTTAGAACAGTGCTTGGCACATAGTAAGCGCTTAACAAATGCCATTATTATTATTATTATTAAGTCCCAATAACCTTGTATCTATCTCAGCATTTAGAACAGTGCTTGGCACATAGTAAGCGCTTAACATTTATTTTGTTAATATGTTTTGTTGTCTGTCTCCCCCTTCTAGACTGTGAGCCCACTATTGGGTAGGGACCATCTCTATATGTTGCCAACTTGTACTTCCCAAGCGCTTAGCACATTGCTCTGCACACAGTAAGCGCTCAATAAATACGATTGAATGAACGAATGAATGAATTAATAAATACCATTATTGGTATTATTAGAGGGGGAGACAGATGTTACTATGAATAAATCATTTATAATATATAATTTAAATAAACATGCATAAGTGCTGTGGGGCTGGGGGTGGGGAGAATATCGAGTGTCCGAAAGTCACAGATTGAGGTGCGTAGATGAAGCAGAAGGGAGAGCGAACCGGGGAAAAGAGGGCTTAATCGGGGAAGGATTCTTGGAGGAGCTGTGATTTTAGTGATGCTTTGAAATATAATAATAATAATGGCATTTATTAAGTGCTTCCTATGTGCAAAGCACTGTTCTAAGCGCTGGGAAGGTTACAAGGTGATTGGGTTGTCCCACGTGGGACTCACAGTCGTAATCCTCTTTTTACAGATGAGGGAACTGAGGCCCAGAGAAGCGAAGTGACTGGCCCAAAGTCACACAGCTGACAATTGGCGGAGCCGGGATTTGAACCCATGACCTTTGACTCCAAAGCCCGGGCTCTTCCCACTGAGCCACACTGCTTCTCTTGAAAGTGGAGGGAGTGGTGGTGTGGCCTACATGGAGGGGGAAGGGAGTTCCAAGCCAGGCCGAGGATATGGGAAAGGGGTCGGTGGCCAGAAAGACGAGATGGGGGGCACGGTGAGTTAACTGGGACTAGTGGAGCGGAGTGTGCGGGCTGGGCTGGAGAGGGAGATTCTATATGTTGCCAACTTGTGCTTCCCAAGCGCTTAGTACAGTGCTCTGCACACAGTAAGCACTCAAATACTTCTGAATGAATGAATGAATGAATGAGATTAGTGATGTGCCGTAGGAGGGGGCCAGCTGATTGACTGCTTCTTAGCCAGTAGTAAGGAGTTTTTGTTTGATACAGAGGCGGATTGGTAGTGTGGCTCAGTGGAAAGAGCCCGGGCTTGGGAGTCAGAGGTCATGGGTTCGAATCCCGGCTCCGCCACTTATCGGCTGTGTGACTTTGGGCAAGTCACTTCACTTCTCTGGGCCTCAGTTACCTCATCTGGAAAATAGGAATTAAGACTGTGAGCCCCATGTGGGACAACCTGATCACCTTCTAACCTCCCCAGTGCTTAGAACGGTGCTTTGCACATAGTAAGCGCTTAATAAATGCCATCATTATTATTATTATTATTCTCTGGGCCTCAGTTCCCTCATCTGTAAAATGGGGATGGAGATGGTAAGCCCCACGTGGGACAACCTGATCACCTTATAAATCCCCCCAGCGCTTAGAACAGTTCTTTGCACATAGTAAGCACTTAATAAATGCCATCATTATTATTATTCTCTGGGCCTCAGTTCCCTCATCTGTAAAATGGGGATGGAGATTGTAAGCCCCACATGGGACAACCTGATCACCTTGTAAATCCCCCCAGCGCTTAGAACAGTGCTTTGCACACAGTAAATGCTTAACAAATGCCGTCATTATTATTATTATTATTATTGGTAGCCATTGGAGGAGGAGAAACAGCGTGGCTCAGTTGAAAGAGCACGGACTTGGGAGTCAGAGGTCATGGGTTCTAATTCCGGCTCCGCCACTTATCGGCTGCGTGACTTTGGGCAAGTCACTTAACTTCTCTAGGCCTCAGTTACCTCATCTGTAAAATGGGGATTAAGACTGTGAGCCCCACGTGGGACAACCTAATGACCCTGTATCCCTCCAGGGCTTAGAACAGTGCTTTGCACATAGTAAACGCTTAACAAATACCATCATTATTATTATTGAGGAATGGGGAGACATGAACTGAATGTTTTATATGATAAAGAAGAAGAATGGCAGAACCGGGATTAGAACTCAGATCCCCCGACGCCCAGGCTGTCTCCACTAGGCCGTGGCGCTTCCCAAAGGAATCAGTTTCTCCTTCCACAGCACAAAGCAGGTTAAACCACTCAAGACAAACTACACCCATGAAACTCCATCGAAACATGAAAAAAATTGACGATGCTAATCTTCTAATCCAGCCATCCTTTGTTTCTCGTGTTTAAATCCATCTAATAGCTATAATTGGTTCTGCATCGGCTGGTAGGAAAATGGTCGTGTTATTAAAAACCAGTAAATTCCTTGTCATCCCGTCCAACATTTTAATACATTTAACCATTCTGAAGCTCATTTAAACCATTTTCCTTAGGAGGTTACAGTCTTCAATTTCCAAGAGCATTTCAGGGCTTCCTCCGCAGCAAGCGGTTTACCGTCCGTTGAAAACAAGGCTTCGGGACAATATTCTTTCTTAACGAAATGTTTTAACGTTTTTGCTTCCAAGTGTGATTCTGTGTGTACCTTCTTGAGAAGCAGCGTGGCTCAGTGGAAAGAGCCCGGGCTTGGGAGGCGGAGGTCATGGGTTCAAATCCTGGCCGCACCACTTGTCAGCTGTGTGACTTTGGGCGAGTCACTTAACTTCTCCGGGCCTCAGTTACCTCATCTGTACAATGGGGATGAAGACCGTGAGCCCCACGTGGGACGATCTGATCTCCTTGTATCCTCCCCAGCGCTTAGAGCAGTGCTTTGCACATAGTAAGTGCTTAACAAATGCCATCGTTATTTCATGTCCGATGTTGGGAAGCTTTTTGGTTGATCTTTCGATTAAAAGGAGTCAACTCACCCTCTAAAGCAGCAGGAAAAAGTGTGGCTTCTTGGAAGAAGCACAGGAATCCTGGCCTCTAATTCTGGCTTTCACACTTGCTACCTGGGTGACCTTGGGCAAGTCATTAACTGCTCTGAATCTTCCAATTCAGGAAAAGTGAATGACACAAGCTGAAATTGTTATTTAAAAAGGGAATTTCAGAACAAAATCAAGCTGTTGTATGTCAACAGACACCTTAGTGTGGCCCAGTGGAAGGGAGTCAGAAGGACCTGTTCTAAACTTGGCTCTGCCATTTGTCTGCTGTGTGACCTTGGGCAAATCACTTAACTTCTCTGGGCCTCTGTTCCCTCATCTGTCAAATGGAGATTAAGACTGTGCACCTCATGAGGGAAAGGGACTGTGTCCAACCTGATTAAGCTTGTATATCACAATGCTTAGTTCAGTCCCTGACACATAGTAAACGCTTAACTACCATACAAAAAACCCCCCCAAAAGCTCCAAAAACTGGAACATTTCAATAAATATGATTGAATTAGACCTCAACAGATGGGACAGATTATTATCATCATCGACATCATCATCGAAATCCACTTGCATCAAAAACACGCATGTTCTCCTCCATCTAGTCTACATTTCAAACCCTGATCCAATAGAGTGCACTTTGAAAAAATAAATGTACAGTGAGGACATGTCCTTGTGAAGCAACAAAACATCTACTGTAAGTTCTTTTTAGGAGCTGAGGTCTGAGGAAACGTCACTGTATCTGGATTATGATTGCTGACTATGGTGGCTTTTGAGTTTACTTAAAATACTGAATGTTTAGGAAAAATATAGGTACATTGGTAGGTAGTTCAGGGATTGTAAATCCTTAAAAAGACCTTTAATGTACAATCAATCAATGGTATTTTTGAGTGCTTACAGTGAGCAGAGCACTGTAGTTAGCATTTGAGAGAGTACAATAAAACAAAGTCGGTAGGCATGTTCCCTGTCTGCTGTGAACTTCCAATCTAGAAGGGGAGACGGGCATTAATATCGATAAATTAATTAGGAATACTGACATAAGTGCTGCGTGACCCTGGGCAAGTCATTTCACTCCTCTGTGCCTCAGTTACTTCACGTGTAAAATGGGGATTAAGACTGTAAGCTCCGTGTGGGACAGGGAATGTGTCCAACCTGATTCTGTTGTATCTATCCTAGCGCTTTGAACAGTGCATAGACCGTGAGCCCGTTGTTGGGTAGGGACCGTCTCTGTATACATGTATATATGTTTGTACGTATTTATTACTCTATTTATGTATTTATTTTACTTGTACATATTTATTCTATTTGTTTTCTTTTGTTAATATGTTTCGTTTTGTTGTCTGGCTTCCCCTTCTAGACTGTGAGCCCGCTGTTGGGTAGGGACTGTCTCTATATGTTGCCGACTTGTACTTCCCAAGTGCTTAGTACAGTGCCCTGCACACAGTAAGTGCTCAATAAATGCGATTGAATGAATGAATATGTTGCCAACTTGTCCTTCCCAAGTGCTTAGTACAGTGCTCTGTACACAGTAAGCGCTCAATAAATACGGTTGATTGAATGAATAGTACAAGCTTAACAAATACGATCATTATGATTACTGTTTTTATCACAAGCTGTGACTATTTTCTTTTTCTTTGCGACGAAAACGTATATTGAATATTTACCTGAGGGGCTGGTTTACAGCCACGGATCGGGTATCCGTGCGAGCAGACCCGATTCGATCCACTTTAAAGAAAAAATCAGTCAAAGCAGAAAAATAAAGCAGTAACCTCTCGCGGACTTTCCGGATAATCGAGGCCATTCTGATTTTCCCTGCGAACGGGGGGCCGAGGAACAAAGAAGTCGGAGTCTTGGGGAGAAAGGCCCTGCCTTTTGGTCCCGTCACGGTCATTAGCTGCCGTCAAGGTGACTTTTGGCGGGGAACGAAGACAGATCGGTGGCATTCTCACTATCAGATCCCTTGTCAGAGGGAGCACGTGTCTCCCCGATGGCGGCAGAAGGGATGGAGGGGAATCCAGGTGCCCTTTTCCCAGGGAAGAGTAAGATGAATGGGCTTATTGTCTCTGCTTCCCTGCTTGTTCTGAATCATTAGTATGACAGTTTGGTAATTGATGGCCCGACATCGGACCCGTTGTGAAGTTTTCCGTCCTTTCTTTGAAGCTATCCTGGTGTTCTTATCTAATGCGTCAAGGCATCCATCTGCCCATTTCCATCCGCGCCATCTTGGTAATGACAGAAAATCACACCCCTTGTAAGACAAAGGAGGGAGATTAAGGTTTGATCGCTGTGTTCCCTGTAATTCAGAGCAGTGGTCTCTTTTATAATAATAGGAGAGGTCAGAAATATATTTATCAAGGTAAAAGGAAATGCCCATATAATTTAAACTATCAATCAGCTGGGGCCACACACTTTGCATTCTAAAACTCATTATTTTACTTACGGGCTTCCCCGCGGTGCACTATCCAAATTGAAAAAGGAAAGAGTTCAAAAGTTCTGTTTCCGACAATACTAGCTGCCATAGATCATCCGGTTGCATTATACAAATTAAGTACTCTAAAGCAATCCATAACGAAATGTGCAGATTTCAAGTAACTCATTTCGCCTCCATTCTAATAATGATGTGAAAAATATCGAGTCCTGCAGAAACTATTGGAAAATATTTCTGAACTTAATTATGTTTTTAGGCCGTATTTTATAATTACTCATCCACTCATCAATAGGGTACATGAGGGAATTTATTGAGAGAATTATTGTAACGAATTACAGGGGTGGCCTCTGCGTGCTATTACCGGGAGAGATCGGTTGAAATTTCCAACCGGAGCTGCTATTGTGGAGAATTTATTGCTCAGCTCTAGAAAATTATCAAAGAAGAGGAAAGTCTCTTCTTGGGAGAGACTTTTTTAATGGTTTTTCTAAAACGATTTACTTGGCCTTGAAATTTTTTTTTTTGGAGAACAGCAAAAATTCGAAGCTCAATCCGACCTCTCGTCTGTAAAGAGAAATAGGTCAGAAGAGTATTTGCCGAGCACTGGGATACTAAACACGGGGGCCAGATACAAGATAATCAGGTTCATTAATTCATTGTCGTATTTATTGAGCGCTTACAGTGTACAGTCTTCTAGACTGTGAGCCCGCTGTTGGGTAGGGACTGTCTCTATATGTTGCCAACTTTTAATAATAATAATAATAATGGCATTTATTAAGTGCTTACTATGTGCAAAGCACTGTTATAAGTGCTGGGGAGGTTACATGGTGATCAGGTTGTCCCACGGGCGGGCTCACAGTCTTCATCCCCATTTTCCAGATGAGGGAACTGAGGCCCAGAGAAGTGAAGTGACTTGCCCAAAGTCACACGGCTGGCAATTGGCGGAGCCGGGATTTGAACCCACGACCTCGGACTCCAAAGCCCAGGCTCTTTCCACTGAGCCACACTGCTTCTCTTGTACTTCCCAAGCACTTAGTACAGCGCTCTGCACACAGTAAGCGCTCAATAAATACAATTGAATGAATTCATTTGTTCATATTTATTGAGCACTTACTGTGTGCAGAGCGCTGTACTAAGCTCTGCCTCAGTTTCCTAATCTGCAAAATGGGGATTAAATCCTACTTCCTCCCTCTTAGATGGTGAGCCCCAAGTGGGACAGAGGCTGTGTCCAACCTGACTCTTTTATATCTACCCCAGTGCTTATTACAGTGTCTTGGCACATAGTAAACACTTAACAAGTTCCATTAAAAAAAGTAATAATTGAACAGGTGGATTCAGCACCGGGTAGGATATGAGAATTTCAAGAATAATGACACTGAGTTCATAGTAAAGTAGAAAGCTTAATACATTAATATTCTCAAGATAATTTCTTTGTTAAATAGTGACATGCTTCTGACGACTATCTAATAAGGTTTCATTCACCCATCTCCAAATAGCTTTAATTTATGAAGGCACTCATATTTATCAGGCCTAGTAATAATTCAGAATTGTTTCAAAGAATGTCAGACTCATACACTTTCGTCGGTATCATGATTTCATTTTCCTCAGGGCTGCATACACCACTGAGATTATTTCTATATGAGCTTCAGTGTTTTAAAATGCTTTACAAGGGCTTAATATTATATTATTATAATAATATTATATTATAATATTGATAATTAATAATTGTAATTATAACTATAATAATAATATATTATTATTATTATATTATTATAATATTTATTTTATTCTGTTAGTATGTTTGGTTTTGTCCTCTGTCTCCCCCTTTTAGACTGTGAGCCCAATGTTGGGTAGGGACTGTCTCTATATGTTGCCAATTTGTACTTCCCAAGCGCTTAGTACAGTGCTCTGCACGTAGTAAGTGCTCAATAAATATGATTGATTGATTGATTGATATTAGCAGTAAAGATTTGTACAAATGTAATGTTTCCATTCTCAGCATTCTCATAATGCTTTGTATTTTCTGATATAAGGATGTCTTAATTGATTTTAGTCGGGAATATAAATCAAGATGATCCATCAATGTCAATCATATTTATTGAATGCTTACTTTTTTTAATGGTACTTGTTAAGCGCTTACTACATTCAAGGCATTGTACTGAGTGCTGGGGTAGATAGGAGCTAATTCATTCATTCATTCATTCAATCGTATTTATTGAGCACTTACTGTGTGCAGAGCACTGTACTAAGCGCTTGGGAAGAACAAGTTGGCAACATATACAGATGATTCCTACCCAACAGCGGGCTCACAGTCTAGAAGCAGCGTGGCTCAGTGGAAAGAGCCCGGGCTTTGGAGTCAGAGGTCTTGGGTTCAAATGCCGGCTCCGTCACTTGTCAGCTGTGTGACTTCGGGCAAGTCACTTAACTTCCCTGTGCCTCAATTCCCTCATCCGTAAAATGGGGATTAAGACTGTGAGACCCACGTGGGACAACCTGATCACCTTGTAACCTCCCCAGCGCTTAGAACAGTGCTTTGCACATAGTAAGCGCTTAATAAATGCCATTATTATTATAATCCACTAATCTACTCGGCAACTCTCTTAGAAGAAGTGTGGCTCAGTGGAAAGAGCCTGGGCTTGGGAGTCAGAGGTCATGGGTTCAAATCCCAGCTCCGCCACTTGTCAGCTGTGTGACTTTGGGCAAGTCACTTAACTTCTCTGTGCCTCAGTTCCCTCATCTGTAAAATGGGGATTGACTGTGACACCCCCCCGCCCCGTGGGATAACCTGATCACCTTGTAACCTCCCCAGCGCTTAGAACAGTGCTTTGCACATAGTAAGCGCTTAATAAATGCCATCATTATTATTACCTTTTATCCCCCCCAGTGCTTAGAACAGTGCTTGGCACATAGTAAGCGCTTAACAAATACCATCATCATCATCACCATCACTCTTGAAAGATTCATCTGACAGGATTTGCCGTCTCAGAACCATGTTGGTTGGGCCAGAGTGCTTTTACGTTGACTATTCTCTGTTTCAAGACAGATTATAGCAAATAATTGATTGATTCAAATGCAAGGAAAGAGAATTGTTAGACTATTGTATTATGCAAAGAATGTGTCTGCTAACTCGGTTGTATTGTGTTGTCCCAAGCACTTAGTGAAACGCTGTGCACATAATAAGCACTCAAATGCCATCGATTGATTGATAAATGTTGTGAAGACATTCTTTGGGGAGGCCTGTTGACATGGTGTTCTTGATTTTTGTCTTTTTTTTAAAATCAGAGATTTTATCGTGTCCTCTCTGCCCTCCTATTATTGTTGCTGTCTCAGAAATGATTCTTGGTTGAGAAGCAGCGTGGCTCAGTGGAAAGAGCACGGGCTTTGGAGTCAGAGGTTATGGTTTCGAATCCCGACTCTCCCACATGTCGGCTGTGTGACCTTGGGCAAGTCACTTAACTTCTCTGAGCCTCAGTTACCTCATCTGTAAAATGGGGATTAAGACTGTGAACCCCACATGGGACAACCTGATCACTTTGTATCCCCCCCAGCGCTTAGAACAGTGCTTTGCACATAGTAAGCGCTTAACAAATGCCAACATTGTTATTGTTGTTGTTATTGTTCTAGCAGACTGGTTTCGGCACTTACTACTCTGGTCTCTAGTGCCTTTTAAGAGAAGTGGTTTTTTTGAGGATGGTTTAAGTGAGGTCCAAAGTAGTTAGATAGAAATGTATTAGAAGCCACAGGGCCTGATGTACTTCTCAAGCGCTTAGTACAGCGCTCTGCACACAGTAAGTGCTCAATCAATACGATTGAATGAATGAATGAATGATGGAAAGAGCCTCGGAATCAGAGGACCTGAGTTCTAATCCCCATTCTGCCGTCCGTCCGCTGTGTGACCTTGGGGAAGTCACTTCACTTCTCAGTTACCTCTTCTGTTAAATGGGGATGAAGACTGCGAGCCGTATCAGGGTCAGGGACTGTGTCCAAACTGGTATCTACCCCAGCGCTTGGTACAGTGGCTGGCACATAGTAACCGTTCAAAGATTACATTTAAAACAATTTAAAAAAGAGGGACTGTTTTGAAAAGGCTGTTGCTTCTAGATTTTTGTGACCACTCCCAGTTGCTGGCTGAATTCTTTTGGACCATGTGGTATGCACGGTTGTTCATTTTCCGTCACAATTTCGAAACCTAAAATGAGTCCACATTAGGATATTTAGATGGCAATTTACAAAAGTAGTTTCTGTGGGATATTATGTAGATGTGGAATATTATTCACTGTATCAGAAGCTGAAACGCCATTCCTTGACCAATCAGTCATATATATTGAGTGCTTCCTGCATGCAGAGCACTGTACTAAGCGCTTAGGATAGTAGACTGTAGCAGAATTGGTAGTCATGTTACCTGCCCACAGCGAGCTTATGGTCTAGAGTTTGTAGTCTCAGTGTGTCTTCTTTGGGGTAAGGAAGAACTACCTTTATGGCTGCTTTGGATTATTCACCCCAGAAACAACAGCAACGCTTATGAGGAAGGAGGCTGGCCATTTGGAAGACTTGAGTTCTAATCCTGCCTCTGCCATTTGCTTGCCGTGTGACCTTGGGCAAGTCACTTCTCTGGGCCTCGGTTTCCTCAACTGTAAAATGGAGATTCAGTACCTGTTCTCCCTCCTGCTTTGGTGCTGAGCCACATGTGGGACAGGGTTTCTGCCCAACCTGATTATTTCGTATCTTATCCCAGCACTTAGAACAGTGCTTGACTCATAGTAAGCGCTGAACGAATACCGTAAAAAAGGTCCGTGCTGTTTTCTTACTTTTCATTCACCTTGCTTTTCAGAAGATGTAAAATTGATTCCGTCAAGTCTCCCCGAAATCAGCAGGCCTATTGCCAGGTTGTAAACTTCTCGAGGGTAGGGATTAAGTCTGCTCACTCTGTTGGCACCTCTCAAGCTCTTTGTCCTATGCTCTGAACACAGTGGACATTCAATAAGTTGTCCTATGCTCTGCACACAGTAAGCGCTCAATAAATACGATTGAATGAATATTGATTGATTGAATAGAGAAGATGACCATTATCCCAAACGGCTATTATAGCTTCTAGAAAAAGGCTCGTAATGAGAATTTGTAGCCCCTTTGCTGCTAATAGAAGCTTTATCCACACAACCAGATATTAAGTCTGGGAGGGTTTTCCTTAGAAATTCCCTGGAGAAGTTGAGACAAACTTGCTTTGAGAAGAAACACCACACAGAAGCTCTGTGCTCAAAATCAGTATGTATTTTCCTTTAACTGATGGGATTGAGGACGATGCAGTTGAAGACGAAAGAAATCAATAATGACTAATTGGGCCTTTTTTTTTCCCCCTGACATTTTTCTCTGTTAAACGTTCATTCTGCAAATATAAAAGGGGTGGATTTTCCGAGCGTAACATAAATGCGTTGCGATCTGATCCTCTAGCCTCGTTAGCTTCTGTTCTCTCTCATCAATAAATGATTAAAAAAAGAAAAGTCACCCGGCTGCTTCACAAACAACAAATATTATTTTATTATTTACAGCAGTGGCACGCTTATTTGTCCCCGTGTCCTGCCCTTCAAATACCTCTGACCTTCTCCAACAGATCTCCTCCAATTAATTATCATTGCGCCTTTTCTGATCATCCCTTCAGCCTCACCTTGTACTTATATTCTGGTGCCTCAGACTTTAAGCTCCTTTTCTTATGGATTTTGTGAAGCTCTTACAAGTGCTTTAGTACAGTGCTCTGCACATAGTAAGCACTCAATAAATGCAGTTGAATGAATTAATATGCCAGACACTGCACTAAGCGCTGGGCTAGGTACAAGCTAATCGGTTTGGACAAATCCCCTGTCCCTTTTGAGGTTCATAGCCGTAATCCCCATTTTACCATTATCCCAAAGGGCTATTTTAGCTTCTAGAAAAAGGCTCATAATGAGAATTTGTAGCCCCTTTGCTGCAATGAGGTAACTGAGGCACAGAGAAGTGAAATGACTTGCCCAAGGTCACACAGCAGTCAAGTGGCAGAGCCGGGATTAGAACCCAGGTCCTTCTGACTCTCATGCCTGGGCTCTATCCACTAGGCCATGCACCTTGAGGGCAGGGAATATGTCTGTCAACTCTCATATATTGCACTCTCCCAAGCTCTTAGTATAATACTGTGCCGACAGTAAGCACTTAATAAATTCATTCAATTGTATTTATTGAGCACTTACTGTGTGCAGAGCACTGTACTAAGCGCTTGGGAAGTACAAGTCGGTAACATATAGAGACAGTCCCTACCCAACAACGGGCTCACAGTCTAGAAGGTGGAGGCAGACAACAAAACAAAACATGGAGACAGGTGTCAAAATCGTCAGAACAAATAATAACAATAATAATGGTGGCATTTGAATACCTTTGATTAATTGATTATGCATGTATTTATTTACTTATGGCCCTCCTCCACACTGGCATAAGTTTGTTCTCTCGACTATAAGCTCATTATGGGCTGGGAATGTGTCTGCTAATTCTGTTGTCCTCTCCCAAGCCCTTAGTACAGTGCTCTGCACATAGTAAATGCTCAATAAATACCACTGATTGATTGATGTAAATAGCATATTCAATATTTCTAGGTCTGCCTTGTTAGAGTGTAGGTTAGGTGGTGACATCCTTGCAGACAGGGAATTTTGTGGTTTTTGATTGTGTCTCCCAAGTGTCTAGTATAACCCCCGCTCTCCGTCTGTGCTCATTAAACACTCTTCCTGCTGCAGAAAGCAGCAAGACCTACTAGAAAGAGCCCGGGCTTGGGAGCCAGAAGTCGTGGGTTCTAATCCCGGCTCCGCCACCTGTCAGCTGTGTGACTTTGGGTAAGTCACTTAACTTCTCTGTGCCTCAGTTACCTCATCTGTAAAATGGGGCTGAAGACTGTGAGCCCTACGGGGGACAACTCGATGACCTTGTATCTTCACCAGTACTTAGAACAGTGCTTGGCACATAGTAAGTGTGTAACAAATACCATTATCATCATCATCATCATCATCATCATTCCTATGGTCGCTTTCAGGGCCAGAAGTTTGGGAATCCAGGAATTCGGTTTATTTCCATTCTGGGGTGGAATTTCATTACACAGGTTAGGAAAATATCTCTTTGTTGTCTGGCCCGCTGAGTGCTGTATTTCTCTAAAAGGATTAAAAAGATCTTGCTGTGATTTATTATTAAAATCTATTTAAATGGATGCAGTTTCAAGAAAAAATTAAACATTAATACGCAGAGAAACAAACACTACACTAAATTTGCTTTGCATCAGGGACTTAAATTGCTCTGTATTCAGAATTTGACCAGTAATTATGTATTGATGACATGAACTTTTTTCCTTACCATATCTGCAGATATAAGTCCTCAGTTCACTGAAAATTAATGATCCATCTGAGGTTGGGATTTGAAAACATTTTTTGGATTTTATTAATAGTCACTTTTCTTGTGTAACTAGAAAACTAACTCTATATTCCCCTGAGTATGAGCCTGGGCCTCGGAGTCAGGGGATCTGGGTTCTTAACCCAGATCTTCCACTTGTCTGCTGTGTGACCTTGGGCAAGTCACTTCACTTCTTTTGCCTCAGTTTCCTCATCTGTAAAATGGGCATTCGGTACCTGTTCTCCCTCCTACTTAAAATGTGAGCCTCATGTAGTAACTGATTATCTTGTCACTCAGTACAGTGATTGGCAAATAGTGCTTAACAAATACCACAACCTGATGATGTTCACATTATTCCTAAAATGGTGGGAGATCTCGCAGGATCTCCCACATCTTCTGATGTGATGTAGCAAGATACCAAAACGGGAAGACTTTTCTTCGCACCATAGGTTAAATTTGTGTGCCTTCCTTCCATTAACGTAAGTGGAAATTTGGATCGAGTGAGTGTATTGGGTCAAAAAACAATTTATTTATTCCCCAAAGTATACAGAAAAATTGATGGATAACCCTACTTATAACACTAATATGGTCAATATGGTTTGAGATTTATTGGCTAAATTTTAGTCACACACTTCTTAATATTCCCCCAAAACCCAGGGGATCGTGAATGGAAGTGGTTTGGCAGGTTCTCAAATATTAAATAGTGGAAAAAAATCAAACCATTTCTTTGGGATCCCTATACCTGAATTACTCTGATTTAGAGGTTTATAGAACATTAGATCCATAATAAAGGGTTTTTTTTTCTTTTAAACTGATGATTAATGGTATCACCTTAAAATAATATATATATATGTGTATTGTATTTATATATATTATATTTACATATATATAGAGAGAGGGAGTCTTTTTTATTATATGTAGACTTATATTTTAGCATCTCAAAACTCTAACTGTGACACATCAATCAATCGTTGGTTTTCATTGAGCACTTTGCACAGAACACTATTCTGAGTGCTTGGGAGAATACAGTACAAGAGAATTAGCAGGCTTGTTTCCCTGCCCACAATGAGCTTACAGTCTAGAGAACATTAAGGAAGTTTGTCATTTAGGGTGAAAGAACTTCCAAGCTTTACCTACATTACCTACAGTGAAGGTGAATCATAGGTGGTAGAAGCTCCTGTCTTCATGTCTCATTTATCTTTACAGAAGATAATTGTTTGCACATTCGTCATGGAAAATTAGGAATTTTTCACTATTAGCAAAACTCACAATTTGAGAGGCAATACTGTTTCCTGAATTAAATTCAAAAAGAGATTTTGCCTTAGCAACTATAATGATTAGCCCACCCCCCTGGTTTGGATTTTCATTTGGTGGAATTTGTATTTGCTAATGGATTATGCCAGTGAATTAGCCACCATGATATAATATATTGGGGCTAAGAGAAAAATCAGCCTTTACTGAGGGGTCTGTAAGTGACAGTGACTCATTTCCCTTCGCTGTGATTTCCCTGCTTCAGTTATTACGTTGAATTTGTCTTTATATTTCTTTTGAAAGTGCTGACTTAAATTTGTTTTTGAGTTAGTGGGTGTTAAGTTCAATTGATGTAAATCATTTTAGAAATAACTTTGAATGGATGGTGCTGCTGTATACATTAGCATCATTTCACAGTAATAAAAAAGGGTTACATAAAGAGTATTTTTAGGATAATACATTTTCCTGTGCACTTACTGCATTAGATAGTTCAGCTGCTGTAATGTATAATCCAAGTTGCAATAATGTAAATGTTTCAGAGCTCTCACATCTACATGGTTTTCCAGGACCATCCTTTTTCAGTGTTACCCATTCAATCCTACTTAAATTCCCAGATAAATAAAATCTTATATTGCCATGATTTAATCACACTGAAAGTCTCTTTAGTAGTTAGTGATTCATAAAGTTTTAAAACGGTCTAATAAATCTGACTGAGCGCCGCAATTCCGATTCTCTGTTTCATACAGAAAAACCTAAGAGCAATTCGTTTTTCTTACAATTCTCAATTGTTCTAATCTGGTTTTTGATCGTTCATAGGTAGGTTTATCCCTTCGTTTCAGAATCGTGAACCGTTCCCGTGTTGGTATTTCCCGAGTCAGTGGTAAAATACAAAATGGAAGACGAGCGTATTACATTTTTATTAAGTATTGCCGTTACCCTTCGTTGGAAATGCCCTCTCTACATTTGCGGAACTTTAAGGAATCCGTTCTATCTGGTTTCCCCAAAACAAATGAAGATGCCTTTTGGGTAAATAGGAGCAATTAGATTTAGACAAGCAGAATGCAATTACCCACAACAGCTATGCAAACTAACACCTGCCTAGGAGCCCGGGGCCTGACTGAAAGAGGGAGATTCTAAAGAAAATCAAGAAATGGATGGAAAATCACTTTGGCCCTCCACCTCCAGCCTTTGAATCATCTCAGCACCCAGCAGGGCTTTAGACAGAACTTCCTAAGAACCTTGGTAGTCCACAAATCAGTATCCTGGTGAAACATCGCTTACTCTCTCCTATTCCTCTCTGATAGCGTTGGGTAGAGTTGTTTGACAGACTTGGGTGAGAAAGGGCTTATAACTCACGGCTCTCACTGTTTAGGTCCTGAAAGAAATTACACAGTTGACTTAACGAGAAGCAGTTCAATAAATTCCACTTAACTTTGCTTTTCAATCAATCAATCAATCAATTGTATTTATTAAGCGCTTACTATGTGCAGAGCACTGTACTAAGCGCTTGGGAAGTACAAATTGGCAACACATAGAGACAGTCCCTACCCAACAGTGGGCTCACAGTCTAAAAGGGGGAGACAGAGAACAGAACCAAACATACCAACAAAATAAAATAAATAGGATAGAAATGTACAAGTAAAATAAATAAATAAATAGAGTAATAAATATGTACAACCATATATACATATATACAGGTGCTGTGGGGAAGGGAAGGAGGTAAGATGGGGGGATGGAGAGGGGGACGAGGGGGAGAGGAAGGAAGGGGCTCAGTCTGGGAAGGCCTCCTGGAGGAGGTGAGCTCTCAGCAGGGCCTTGAAGGGAGGAAGAGAGCTAGCTCATCTTTTGCTCCACCTCAAACAAAAACTCCTCACCATTGGCTTCAAAGCAGTCAATCACCTTTTCTCCCCCTGGTACCTCACCTCGCTACTCTCCTACTATAACCTAGCTCACAAACTTTGCTACTCTAATGAAGTCAAGTGGGATTAATAATAATAATAATAATAATGGTATTTGTTAAGCACTTACTATGTGCAAAGCACTATTCTAAGCGCTGGGGGGGTTACAAGGCGATCAGGTTGTCCCACATGGGGCTCACTGTCTTCATCCCCATTTTACAGATGAGGTAACTGAGGCCCAGAGAAGAGAAGTGACTTGCCCAAAGTCACACAGCTGACAATTGGCAGAGCCAGAATTTGAACCCATAATCTGACTCCAAATCCCGTGATCTTTCCACTAAGCCATGCTGCTTTTCATGCTTGTATCCTATTGTTTATCCTAATGAGCATTCACGTGAGCCCGTTGTTGGGTAGGGATTGTTTCTTTTTGTCGCTGGATTGTACTTTCCGAGCGCTTAATACAGTGCTCTGCACACAGTAAGCCCTCAGTAAATACAATTGAATGAATGAATGAGTGGTACAATATTATTTAACAAATCAGGGTTAGTAGGCGTAACCTCCTCAATTCATCGTAGAGTACAAACGACAGAAAATCCAAAAATGTGGAGGGATACCAACAGCGATTCACTGTAAAGCAGAGAAAAAAAAAGATTTTCATGCACTATTTATTTCAGTTCTTCCACTCAGGGTTTGTTGCGCAAATGTTTTATTTCACAAGCTCATCTTGTGGGCACACACTGCTTCTTTTAAAAACCTATTTGTTTCAGTCAAGGTTCCCACACTTTAAATTATTGACATTTCTTTAAAATAAAGAATGGGGAGAGTCGGTGGGGAAATCCTATAATGGTTTCTGAACATTCCTGGCACAGATTGGAGAATGTATTATCTGATCGTTTATCATTGCCAGGATGAAAGGAAGAAAATAGAGATCTGGAAAAGGAAAGACGTTTGGAAGATGGAAAAAATGTAATAGTTGAGTAGATTCTAATGACTTCTCTTCCCTGTCTCTGAAGAGACTATCTTTGTGAATACCTGATGGTTAGTTTGTGAGAAGGCAGTCTCTCACTTTTTCTCTCCCTCCATCCATTCTCTCTCCCGTTCTCCATCTTGACTGACCTTTTCTCCCTCTCTCTCTTTTCTTTTCCTTCTCTCCCTCTCCCCCCTCCCTCTCGCTTTTTCCCTCTCCTTCCCCCCACTTCTTCCACCCATTCCTTCTTCCTCTTTCTTCCAGTCATAGCTTTTCTCTCTCCCCCACCCATTCTCTCTCCCCCTTTTTCCCTTTCCCTCTTCCTCTGCCTCAGACCCTCTCTTTCTCTCTCTCTTTCTCTCTCCTTTTTCATCATCTCACTTCTTTTCCCCTTTATCCTCAAACACAAGGGAATTAGTGTTGGAAAGAATCAGGGATAGATAAGAGCTCCATTTTACCCCACACTTTTCACATGAAAGGGATCAAGGAGACTGAACCCTTTGTGCAGATCTCTTACGTTCAACTGAAAACAAACCTATTTTGGGCACTGCCATGAAATTGACAAGGTTTATGATTTCATTATCTGAGGAACTGTGACTGGAAATAATCAGTCTTTGTCAGACACTGTTGGTTTACAGAATCAGTTGATAATAATAATAATGATATTTATTAAGTGCTTATTATGTACAAAGCACTGCTCTAAGCTCTGGGGAGATACAAGGTGATCAGGTTGTCCCATGTGGGGCTCACAGTCTTAATCCCCATTTTAGAGATGAGGGAACTGAGGCCCAGAGAAGTGAAGTGACTTGCCCAAAGTCACACAGCTGACAATTGGTGGTGCTGGGATTTGAACCCATGACCACTGACTCCCAAACCCGTGCTCTTTCCACTGAGCCATGCTGCTTCATCAGTGGTATTTATTAACACTTACTTTGTGCAGAATTTTTTCTTTCATTTTATTTGATAAGTGCCTACTATGTGCCAGCCACTGTACTAAGCACTGGGGTAGATACAACCTAATCGGGTTGGACATAGTCCATGTCCTACATGAGGCTCACATTCCTAAGCTCTATTTTAAAGATGAGGAAACTGAGGCACAAAGAAGTTAAGTGACTTGCCCAAGGTCACACAGCAGACAAGTGATAGAGCTGGGATTAGAACCCAGGTCCTTCTGATGCTTAGGCCCATGCTCTGTCCACTAAGCCATGAGTTGGTAGATATGTTCCCTGCCCACAGGGAGCTAACAATCTAGAGGTTGATTTAAATAAATTATGGAGAGGTAAATAAGTGCTGAGGGGCTGAGAAATATCAAGTGCCTAAAGGGTAATGATAATAATAATGATGGCATTTATTAAGCGCTTACTATGTGCAAAGCACTGTTCTAAGCGCTGGGGCGTTTACAAGATGATCAGGTTGTCCCACATGGGGCTCACAGTCTTAACCCCCATTTTACAGATGAGGGAACTGAGGCCCAGAGAAGTGAAGTGACTTGCCCAAAGTCACACAGCCAACCAGGATTTGAACCCATGACCTCTGCCTCCAGAGCCCGGGCTCTTTCCACTGAGCCACGCTGCTTCTCCACAGATCTAGGTACCCTGAAAATGCAGAAGAGAAAGGAGGTAGGGGAAATTAGGGCTTAGTTGAGGAGGTGTGATTTTAATAAAGCGGCTTTGAAGATTGGGAGAGTGATGGTCTATCGTATATGAGGGCGAGGGTGTTCCAAAACAAGAGGGAGGATGTGAGTGAGGGGTCGGCAGTGAGATAGATGAGATTGGTTGGAATTAGGGGAATGAAGCGGGAAGTTAGCGTTGTGGTGGAAAGTCAGTGAGGCATGGAAGGAAGGGTGAGCTGATCAAGTATTTTAATCCCGTAGGTAAGGACTTTCTGCTTTCTGCTTTCACTTTCTGCTTGAGGTGGATGGGCAACCATCTGAGGTTCTTGAGGAGTGGAGGGTCGTGAACTGAACATTTTTTTCTTTTTAGAAGAACAATCTGGCCAGCCGAGCTAAGTAAGAATTGGAGTGTGGATAGATAGGAGGCAGGGAGGTCAGCGAGGAGGCTGATAAACAAGCCAAAGTAGGATATGAAATGCGGTTGGATCACCTTAGTAGCAGTTTGGATGGAGAAGGGAGGGTAGTTTTAAAGCAATATTGTGAAGGTGGAAGTGACAGGTTTAGTGACAATTGAATATGTGGGTTGAGTTGAGGATAATGCCAGAGTTGTGAGGCAAAGAGCATAGTAGTGTTGTCTAGAGTAATGGAAAAGGCAGGGGGGAAGACAGAGTTTGTGTGGAAATGTGAGAAGTGCTGTGTGAACGTGTTAAGTTTCAGGTGTTGGAGGAATATCCAGGTAGAGTTGTCTTGAACGTGGGAGGAAATGCGAGAATGCAGAGGAGAAAGATCAGGGCTGGAGAGGTAAGAAACCTGTATTTTAAGTTCAAACCTTCCGTAGCATTAACATTTTTGATTTTGACAAGTAAAGGATTAATCTGCACTTTACCGTGTTGCACCCCAGCTTTATTAGGAATCAAGGCACTGTCTGTACTAATTAGATTTAATCGAGTCGAGCAGATATATCAAAGTGCAAAAGTGAACTGTTCTAATTCTAGTAGTTTTTTTCATGGTACTTGTAAAAAGCTTAACTATGTGTCAGACACTGTACTAAGCATTGGAGTAGATGCAGGACTGTGAGCCATTGTTGCATAGGGATTGTCTCTGTTGCTGAATTGTACTTTCCAAGTGCTTAATATAGTGCTCTGCACATCATAAGCGCTCAATAAATACGATTGAATGAATAAAGGCAAGATAATAATAATAATGATGGCATTTGTTAAGCACTTACTATGTGCAAAGCACTGTTCTAAGCACTAGGGAGGATACGTGGTATTCAGGTTGTCCCCCGTGGGGCTCACAGTCTTAATCCCCATTTTCCAGATGAGGTAACCGAGGCCCAGAGAAGTGAAGTGACTTGCCCAAAGTCACACAGCTGACAATTGGCGGAACCGGGATTGAACCCACGACCTCTGACTCCCAAGCCCGGGCTCTTTCCACTAGGCCATGCTGCTTTTCACACCACTTTGGATTTAGGAAGAGCAGATAATCAGGTTGGACACAGTCCCTGTCCCACACGGGGCTCACAGTCGTAATCCCCATTTTATGAATGAGGTAGCTGAGGCACAGAGAAGTGAAGTGGCTTGCCCAAGTCCACACAGCAGACAAGTGGCGGAGCCGGGATTAGAACTCATGACCCTGTGTCTCCCAGGCCCGGGCTCTATCAGTTACATCAGGCTGAGTCCTCTGATTCCCAGGCCTGGGCTGTTTTCTTCCCTTCTCCCTACAGCGGTCAGTGAAAATGCCATACCTGAAATGAGACTGAAATATAATATCGTACCATATATAATACAATATAATCGGGAGACGTGATCCCTCCCCTCAAGGAGTTTACAATCTAGTGGAGTGGCGGAAAACCAAAAATTCCCTTGACGTGACCATGAGTACATCCTAAAAGTGGCCACATGCAGAACAAGCATGTATCTGTGTGCAGTCGTTGAAGTAAAAAGCATGCAGTTTATCACAGGCATGCTTCCTCTAAGAAATGTAGTAAAATTGATCAATTCCTTTAGGTATTTCTTCAGCAACCACATGTAATGCTTTGGACCTCCAAGAACTTGCCAAAAGAGTTGTTTTTTTCCCCTTTCCTTCATTTGTCACAACGCAATTGAAAACAAAAAAAAATCCTTATTGTGCTTTCAGCAACTCTAAATTGTTACCCTAATGGAATCAGAATACTGCTGCTTTGAAAAGATTACAATCCTGAATAAATGCACACATCCAAATTCAGACCGATTGTGCCTCCTTTTCATTTTTGGTTGCACTTTGTTTTCAGTAGGAAACAGATATCTCTGAAGAGCCATTCCCTTCTCAAAGAAAGGAAGGTTTTCTGCTTTGCCTGACGAGCAAAGAATCCCAGCTTTCAATTTATTGTTTTAAGACCCTTTCTGCCTCAACTTGAGGAGAGAAAATTCACACCTGCCCCTCTCCCCCTCAGGGTTTTCCATCCTCTGCTGCTAGACCTTGGGGTAAGACCCAAGTAGCCACATTCAACCTGTTTACCTGTCCCACATGGTTCTTACAGTCTTAGTAAATATGGTTGTCTCTTAAATATGAGTATAAGAGTCAATCATGAACACATACACTCTTCTTCTAGACTATAAGATCGTTTTGGGTAGGGAACAGGTTTACCAACTCTGTTGCATGGTACTCTCCCAAACGCTTAGTACAGTGCTCTTCACCTAAGAAGAACTCAATAAATATAATCGACTGAATCATTAGAGTGACCATACGTCAAAGGCAGGGACTGTTATCTTCTATTTCCACCTTGCGATGCTGGGAAATAGTTTTTTTAATGGTATTTTATGGTGTGTTAAGAAGCATGGAGAGGTGAATAGAGCACAAGCTTGGGAGTCAGAAGGTCATGGGTGCTAATCCCAGCTCTGCCACTTGTCTGCTGTGTGACCTTAGGCAAGTCACTTCACTTCTCTGGGCCTCAGTGGCCTCATCTGTAAAATGGGGATTGAGACTGTGAGCCCCACGTGGGACAGGGACCGCGTCAAATCAGATTTGCTTGTCGTCACCCCAGCTCTTAGAACAGTGCCTGGCACATAGTAAGCACTTAACAAATTCCGTAACCATTATCATTAATATTATTCTGTGGGTCAAGAACTGTTCTAAACACTGGAATAGATAAACAATATCTATTTGGGGAAGCAGCGTGGCTCAGTGGAAAGAGGACGGGCTTTGGAGTCAGAGGTCAGGGGTTCAAATCCGGCTCCGCCAATTGTCAGCTGTGTGACTTTGGGCAAGTCACTTAGCTTCTCTATGCCTCAGTTACCTCATCTGGAAAATGGGGATGAAGATTGTGAGCCCCCCGTGGGACAACCTGATCACCTTGTAACCTCCCCAGTGCTTAGAACAGTGCTTTGCACATAGTAAGATCTTAATAAATGCCATCATTACTGTAATCAGGCTGGACACAGTGATTTCATGTGAGCTCATCTTTTCTATAGAAAAAGTCCTTCCATTTTGGAGCATTCAGAAACCAGGCAGACATTGATTCTCTGCTAGCATGTTGAAGTGTGAAATGGGAAAAATTAGTCAGGTTTGAAAATTCATGTCCAACTGAGAAAAATTGATTCCTACTCTGGCTTTTAAACTCCATTTAACCTCCGCCACCTTTTGTCCATCAGGAATTTAGACTTAATAAATTCTTCCTTGGTGGATTTTACTTTGTGTGTAAAGACCCAGCATTCTTTTTGCATTATGGTATCACAGGCAGACAATATTGCTTTCCTCAGTTTTTGAGCTGGTTTTTTACTCATTTATTGTTTAGAGGGAACTGAGTTCTTTATCTTAAACTTGAGATATGACGCTAAGTAGTGGAGTGTAAGGAATTCCCTTTCACTAACAATTTTGCTTCATTATTTTAAGCTCTAATGTTCATTATTTACGAAAAATATTTTCAAAGCCAATCCTATTTTATTTTATCAGTCACTCAATCATTTATTGAGCACGTACTATGTGCGGTGAGACAGGTGAGTTGGAGGCCCAGTGAGAAGGTGAGCACCTTCTAAAACTCCTAAAACGAGTAAAAAAACAGTTCAAAAACTGAGGAAAGCAATATTGTCTGCCTGTGATACCTTAATGCAAAAGGAATGCTGGGTCTTTACACATGAAGTAAAATCCACCAAGGAAGAATTTATTAGGTCTAAATTCCTGTTGGACAAAATGTGATGGAGTTTAAAAGAAGGTTAGCCAGTCCTATTTTATTTTATCAGTCAATCATTTATTGAGCATGTACTATGTGTGCAGCACTGTACTAAGTGCTTGGGAGAATACAATACACCAAAATTACGAGCTCACAGTCTAGATGGGGGGGGAGATAGACATTGTTACAAACAAATAACAGTACAGATTTGTACTTAAGTGCTGTGGGGCTGGGAGGGGAGGGAAGACAAAGGAAGCAAGTCAGGGTGATGCAGAAAGGAGTGGAAGATGAGGAAAAGTGGGACATAGGGAGGAGATGGGCCTTCAATAAGGCTTTGAAGGCTGAGAAAGTCTTTGTCTGGTGGATTTGAGGAGGGAGGGCATTCCAGGCCAGAGGCAGGACATGGGCCAGGGGTCGGCGGTGAGACAGGCGAGATCATCATCATCATCAATCGTATTTATTGAGCGCTCACTGTGCAGAGCACTGTACTAAGCACTTGGGATGGAGGCCCAGTGAGAAGGTTAGCACCAGAGGAGCCAAGTATGTGGGCTGGACTGTAGAAGGAGAGAAGTGAAGTGCCACCAAACTAAGGCACCCAGGAATTAGGGAATTCAGAGTCTGTCTCTCATTTTTTATAGTAATAATAACAATAATTGTGGTATTTGTTAAGTGCTTACTATGTGTCAAGCTCCGTTCTAATCGCTAGGGAAGATAAAATCAATCAATCAATCAATCAATCATATTTATTGAGCGCTTACTGTGTGCAGAGCACTGTACTAAGCGCTTGGGAAGTACAAATTGGCAACATATAGAAACAGTCCCTACCCAACAGTGGGCTCACAGTCTAAAAGGGGGAGACAGAGAACAAAACCAAACATACTATAAAAGATAATCAAGTCAGATGCAGTCCTTGTCTCCTCCACGGGGCTCACGGTCTAAGTAGGAAGGGGAGCAGGTATTGAATCCCCATTTTACGGATGAGGTAACTGAGGCACGGAGAAGTGAAGTGACTTCCCCAAGGTCACTCAGCAGATGGGTGGAGGAGCCGGGATTAGTCTCGGTCCAGTTTCCCCACAGCGAGGTGTTGGCTGTTGATATGTCTCACTTTTAGGTTTGTAATTATTGTTTTTCACTCTGAATCCCATTTGAAATTTGTGTACATCGTTTGTGGCATGAGTTGACAGCGGTAACCTGAGGTTACACATAGCAAACATGAATCCTGCAGATGAGGAAACAAGCACAGAGAAGTGAAATGATGTGCGTAAAGTCACACAGCAGGCAAATATCTGAGCCAGGACCAGAACTCCGGTCTCTTGACTCTCCTTCCTGTGCTATTTCTACTAGTCCATCCTGCTTCTCTTAAGTGTTTTGAAGTCTAAGGACAAGAGGAACCTTAACTGAGAACAAGAGATGTCTCATGATAAGGTGACTGAGAAAAAAAATCTTTATGCATAAGAAATCCAACAGTGGAGGCCCAAGGAAGGGGGAATTATTCAGTTTGGAAAACTCTCAGATGTTGCTTAGCCTAGAGCCAGGAGGGTCTCACCTCTTACTGCAAATGCATTCAATGTAAATATAATGAAAACACCGAAATCATGTATGGAGGCATTAAGATGTGTTTCAGAACCTAAAATCCCTTCAAAATCTGCTTTAAAATGATGTTTAAAAGAATTTAATTCCTCTAAATCATAGGGTGGATGTGAGCTCTATAGGGACTGTGTCCCATCTGGTTATTTTGTATCTACTTCAGTGTTTAATACAGTCCTTGGCACAAGGTAAACACTTAAAAAATGCCATTATTATTATGTTATTATTGTTACGGTATTTGTTAAGCCCTTACTATGTGTTCAGTTTTGTTCTAAGCCCTGGGATACAGGAACAGGTCGGATACAGTCCCTATCCCCCACGGAGTTCCCACTCTAAGTAGGAAGGGGGGGATCAGGGATGGAATCCCCGTTTTACAGTTGAGGAAACTGAGGCCCAAAGAAGTGAATTGACTTGTCCAAGGTCACGTGACAGGCAAGTGGCAGAGCCAGGATTCGAACCCAGGTCTTCCGACTCTCGGCCCGTGCTGCTTATACTCTTTTGCTTCTTTTATCTGTATTTTATTGTCTGTCTCCCTGATTAGATTGTAAACTCCTTGTAGGCAAGGCTCTTGTCTATAAATTGAATTGAATTCTCCCAAGTGCTTAGTACAGTGCTTTGATTTTGAACACAGTAAGCATATAATAAATGAAGTACTGAATCAATTTGACTCATCGTTGAATTGATTGACAAAGCAGATGATCTAGCAGAAAGACCTTAGGCCCAGAAGTCAGAGAACCTGGGTTCCAATTCTGCTCCTCCAGTTGACTGCTGTGTAACCTGGGGAAGTCACTTCACTTCTCTGTGCCTTAGTTACCTCATCTGTGAAATGGGGATTAAGACTCTATCTACTGTAGCAGTACAGTGCCCAGCGTGTAGTTAGTGTTTAACAAATACTATTTTTTTAAAAAAGCAGTATGGATCATGTCTACCAACTCTCATATTAAACTCTCCCATGTGCTTAGTACAGTGCTCTGCATGCAGTAAGTGCTTAATAAATGCCAGTAAGTGTTTAATAACAACTCCCAGATTGGGGCTGTATTATTTGGAGAAGCAGCGTGGCTCAGTGGAAAGAGCTTGGGCTTTGGAGTCAGAGGTCATGGGTTCAAATCCCACTCCCCCACTTGTCAGCTGTGTGACTTTGGGCAAGTCACTTAACTTCTCTGTGCCTCAGTTCCCTCATCTGTAAAATGGGGATTAAGACTGTGAGCCCCCCGTGGGACAATCTGATCACCTTATCACCTCCCCAGTGCTTAGAACAGTGCTTTGCACATAGTAAGCGCTTAATAAATGCTATCATTGTTATTAGTAGTAGTAATGGTACCTATTAAACATTTGCTGGCTGCCAAACATTATATGAAGTGTCAGGAAGGTATTGATGCATTTCGTTGCCTTTGGTTGGTGCTCAATTAATACTTTTCCTATCACTAGAAGAAGCAGCGTGGGCTAGTGGTGAGAGCACTAAGTGGGAATTTTAATTCCGGTCCACCACTTGTCTGCTCTGTGACCTTGGGTAAGTCACCTAACTTCTTCGGGCCTCAGTTCTCTCACCTGCAAAATGGGGATTCAATACCTGTTCTCCCTCGTACTTAGGGGGAGCCCCATGTGGGGACCTGATTATCTACCCCAGATCTTAGTATAGTGCTTGGTACATCATTATCGCTTAACAAATACTGCAATTATCCCTACGACATTCCATAGATGAGACCAAACAGGCTGCATTCTTAGACCATTGGGCATTGTTTGAAGTGTCATCTTGGATAGAAGGATAATTGAAATTCTGCGGGCCGGGTCATTAATTTTAAGGAGCCAACGACTGTTCTTTTCCCTGGTGAGGATGCACAGGTTGGTCACTCGCATTAAGGGGTTTGTTCATTCATTTACCCTTCAGGCACAAAGTTTTCAGTCCCTCGCTGTTTAGCTGTGCAGAAAAAAAAGGATGAGTTTTTTTTTTCTTTTCGACTGCAGTAGTATAACACGATAGCTGTTGCTATAATGAACCAGCTGTCTTTAGGATCCCCCTTGGATTGTTTAAACCAGAAACAATTTGTCTTGTCATTCAGCTGCTGAGCCATAAATATTATCCGGTGAAGGTTAGTTTTTATTTGTTACCAGGGAGATTCTGAAGTGGTACCCTTCAGGATGGGAGGAATTTCACAGTGCTCCTCAGGCATTCTGGGTCTTCTCTGAGTTGTGTTAATATTCAATTCCAGTAATAATAATAAGAATAACAATGGCATTTATTAAGCGCTTACTATGTGCAAAGCACTGTTCTAAGCGCAGGGGAGGTTACAGGGTGATCAGGTTGTCCCACAGGGGGGTCACAGTCTTCATCCCCATTTTCCAGATGAGGTAACTGAGGCCCAGAGAAGTGAAGTGACTTGCCCAAAGTCACACAGCTGACAGTTGGCGGAGCCGGGACTTGAACCCATGACCTCTGACTGCAAAGCCCGTGCTCTTTCCACTGAGCCACGCTGCTTCTCTAGTATATCCCGATAACCAAATTCAGCTAGCAAAGGGGTCTTGGGACCCTTCTGGGGCGAGAAAGATCGGCCCAAGCCCTGTAGCGCTTCACGTGAAGAAATAGCCTAGGGTCACTTCTTGCTAAAAAGCAAACTCGATTTCTGTTAATTCTGCTCCAATTAAATGATCCCTGTGACTCCTGGGTGAAGAACACATCAGAGATCCAGCATTCACGGCTCTCACCCAACAAGGAAGATTGAAAGATTTAATCGAAAAATCGATCGCCTCACGTCAAGGTGGATGCCTTGAAAGCGCCTTCTTTCCTCCGATCACACTTTTAATTCACCAAAGGTGATTGTAATTAGCAAAGTGGCAGACAAAATAGCGCAGATTGTCAGACAAAACGATCGAGGTGTGGAGTGGGCATAAGTTACTTTAGCTGTATTAGTTTGTACCTAGCAAGAGGAAGGAAGACTGAGGAAGACTGCCATCGTCATCATTCATTCATTCAATCGTATTTATTGAGCGCTTACTGTGTGCAGAGCACTGTACTAAGCGCTTTGATCTTATCATCATCATCATGCATAACCGTCAGGGTAGTGTTCGTTATGCCTCTTTTCACCTAGCGCTTAGGAACTTATTTACACTCTCCTTAGCACTCGTACACCGAAAAGTCCGCTCAACTACTTATTTTGACCACTCTAGTTAGTCAACAAAAATATTTTTATGTTTGTTCTCCCCCTCTAGAGTGCAAGCTCCCTGTGGCAGGTGATGTGCTGTAGAAACAGTGTGGCTCAGTGGAAAGAGCCCGGGCTTTGGAGTCAGAGGTCACGGGTTCAAATTCCAGCTCCCCCAATTGTCAGCTGTGTGACTTTGGGCAAATCACTTAACTTCTCTGTGCCGCAGTTACCTCATCTGTAAAATGGGGATTAAGACTGTGAGCCCCCCCGTGGGACAACCTGGTCACCTTGTAACCTCCCCAGCGCTTAGAACAGTGCTTTGCACATAGTAAGCGCTTAATAAATGCCATCATTATTATTATTATTATTACTTTCTAAACATCCAGCATAGTGCACAGCACCAAATGGGTGCTTAATAAAACTGTGAGCCCCCTGTGGGACAACCTGATCACCTTGTAACCTCCCCAGTGCTTAGAACAGTGCTTTGCACATAGTAAGGGCTTAATAAATGCCATCATTATTATTATTATTATTACTTTCTAAGCATCCAGTGTAGTGCACTGCACCAAATGGGTGCTTAATAAGACTGTGAGCCCCCTGTGAGACAACCTGATCACCTTGTAACCTCCCCAGCGCTTAGAACAGTGCTTTGCACGTAGTAAGCGCTTAATAAATGCCATCATTATTATTAACCACTACTACTGCAACTTGTCTCATCTTAGGCTGCCTTCCTAGTTTCTGACCGAAAGTGACTCCATGGATACATCTCTCCCAGAACACCCTACCTCCATCTTCAATCCTTCTGGTAGTATATCCATAGAGTTTTCTTGGTAAAAATTTGCAAAATTTACCAATGTCTCCTTCCATGCAATAAATTTGAGTCTCTGCCCTCGACTCTCTCTCTCCCAAGCCACTGCTGCCCAGCACAGGGGAGTTTTGACTTGAAGCAGATGGCCTGCCACTCGCTAGCCACTGGCTAGGAATGGACTCTCCCTCCTATAGCCAAGACCGGTAAAGTGCTGGAAACTCTCCAGATGCCATCCTGAGAGGATCATACTGCAACAATTTCTACTCAAACCGTGTCTCCCTTGCTCAGTACATAACTGGTCCTCCTCTAGACTGTAAGCTCTTGTGGGCAGGGTAAGTGTGTACCAGCTCTGCTGATAGTTCTCTCCCAAGAGCTTAGTACAGTGCTCTGTACACATTAAGCACTCAATAAATATGATTGGTGCATTGTCCAACTGGAGAGATTTAGCAATTACCAAATTGCCCCCGTGTCAAGACAGTTCAGGATTTAAAATAGACCCTTAAAATATGATGCTTCTGATTGGAAAAATGATCCGTCCATCCACTCCCCGTTTTCCATGCACTTCTGACCCAGAGCCAGCCCTCACCAATGGGATCACAGAAACTTCTCCCTTTGGATAACAATAATAATATCTATTAGACTAATAATTGTGGTATATACTAAGTGCTTACCATGTGCCATTAGCCTTGGGGTAGATACAAGATAATCAGGTCCCACATGATTCTCAGTAGGAGGGAGCAAACGGTTTGCAGATGAAGGAACTGAGGAACAGAGAGGTGAAATGACTTGCCCAAGGTCACACAGCAGGTGAGTGGTGGAGCCGGGATTAGAACCCAGGTCCTCTGATGCCCAGGCCCATGTTCTTTCTACTAGACCATGCTGGATAAATCAGAGGAAATACTTGAGGTCAGGGATCATGTCTACTTTAATATACTCAACCAAGCACCCAGTACACTGCTCTGCCCATAGTAAGCACTGAATACTGTTGGGTAGGGACTGTCTCTATATGTTGCCAACTTGTACTTCCCAAGCGCTTAGTACAGTGCTCTGCACACAGTAAGCACTCAATAAATATGATTGATTGAATAAGTACCACAGATTGATTGATTGACATTAGTTGGTGTAGGGATAATAGTCTACCATTGGATTCAGTTCCAAATCTTGAGAGAGACTCATTCTGCCTAGCTGTTGCTAGTAAGCGCTCAATAAATACCATTGATTGTTTTTATCTAGGTTGGACATTTCAGAAAGAAAAATTAGGCAGGAGGCTGTCAGCGTGTCAGGCGGTCATCTTGAGGAAAGTGAAATATGGCCCTCTCCTCTCAACCTACACCAGCCTGATGAATGCTCATTTTATTTAAATGTATCTTCATTGGGAAAGTACTAAATAGGAATAGAGGTAAAGGCTTCCGTTTTTTCCCACATGCTTTGGTCCTTTGATTTCTGGAGAAGGAAAAACAGTTTAATTAAACCACAATTGAAAATTGCGTCCTCTTGGAAAAGATCAATTAAAACGGAAATGAAATCCTGTATTCATTACAGTTGCTGATTGTACATTCTAGGGTATTTGTGTGTCATCTCTCAGCCTTATGAAAATGAAGATAAAGAGACCGGCAGACTAAGCCTCGGTTCATAACTTTTATCAGATGTATCTGGAAAAAGGTCTTTGGAAAGTATCTCTGATGATTGTTGGCTCTGATTTTCGCTTTCTTTCTCCAGAAGATGGAAAAATGCGAGCTCCAAGTGGGACAGGGACTGTATCAGATTTGATTATTCAAGGGAAACAGCAAGGCCTATTGGAAAGAACACAGGACTGAGAATCAGGTGATGTGGGTTCTAATCCTGCCTCAAACCACCTCCATGCCGTGTGACCTTAGGCGTGTCACTTAACTTTTTCGTATCTCACTTTCTTCACCGGCAAGATGGGGATTAGATACCTGTTCTCCCTCCCTATTAGACTACTCTGTCCTATCCGATGATCTTGTGTCTATCCCAGCGCTTTGTGCATAGTAAGGATTTAACAAATGCCACTACTGGTGCTATTAGGATTCTCCCCCCGACACGCTTCATGTATCTGACTTTTGGAATTGGACTTTGTCAAAAATCGCCCAGCAGGCTCTGAGGCTTCTGTGACCACCAGTAGCGTGTCCTAGTGGATAGAGCACGGGCTCTAATGGATAGGACATGGGTTCTAATCCTGGTTCTGCCACTTGTCTGCTCTGTGACCTTGGACAAGTCACTTCTCTGTGCCTCAGTTCCCTCATCTGTCAAATGGGGATTGAGCCTGTGAGCCCCATGTGGGACAGGGACTGTGTCCTACCTGATTTGCTTGTATAGATCCCAGAACTTAGTTCAGTGCCTGGAATGTAACAAATACCGCATGCCATTATTATTGTCATTATTGTTGTTATTACACAGGCTTTTCCTCTTGTAGGGAAAAGGACAACCAAGACAGCAAAATGGGTCCCAGGCCCTCAACTAAATCATGTGTGTCACTTGACAACCACCCTGCCCACAGCCTTAACCAACGATTGAGAGCTGAGGTGAAAATTTGTTCTTGTCGGTCTATACCTAGTCTTTGAGTAATAATAATGATGATAATAATAATAATTGTACTTGTTAAGCACTCATTTAGTTTCAGGCACTGTTCTGGGATTGCTACAAGCAAACCAGGTTGGACACAGGCCCTGTCCCATGTGGGGCTCACAGTCTTAATCCCCATTTCACAGATGAGGTAACTGAGGCACAGAGAAGTGAAGAGACCTGCCCAAAGTCACAGAACTGACAAGGAGCCAAGCCAGGATTAGAACCTGAGACTCCTTAGATTAGATTATACTCCATCTGAGTCGCAGGCCCAGGCTCATGGAAGCCATTGTCTCTTTCCATTGTTTAAAGCACCAGAAGGCTTCCCCAGATGCATTCCATGAGCCAATCTCTTTTCTGACATCAGTCAATTAATCGTATTTATTGAGCACTTAAGGTGTGCCCGGCACTGTACTAAATGCTTGGGAGAGTGCATACACTCCGGAGAACAAGGCTGAGGGAAAAAACAGTGCGGCCTTGGGCAGTGTTTCCAAAATCATGAAAACCTCTTCCTATTTTTACAGGGCAACATGCTGTGTGCTTTCCAATTCCGGTGTTCCCTGCGTTACTTGGGTTGGAAAACAGAAATCAAATGAACCTGTTTGACAATTCACTAGGCATGTCAAAAGATACATTGCTGGGGAAAGTAGCTCCAGGAATCCATAAAATGGGATTGCACTGTCAAATTTCTGTAATGATTAGCTCTTCAGGTATCTTTAATAACTCCTTAGGGAATGACACTGGTTCATTTTCAGTTAAAGTCGGCAGGAAACTTTAATTATTCATAAAAAGAGTCACTTTCATTATTCATCATTGTCAATATATGTGGAGAGAAAAAAATAGACTTGATTCATTGGTTAGACCCTAGCTAAGCTAAAAAGAACCAGGGAATCAATACGTTAGGGAGGTGTACCGTCTGGTAGAGTTAATCATGCTTCTTTTTTTGTCAAAGAGAATGAGTGTGATACTCTTCTGCACATTGTTAGCTCCCTCAAATTAACAAACAGAAGCTGGAAAATCAAGGAAGGGGGTGTTGGCAGTGTTCACTGTGCCAAACTCCTAGTTCCTTGGCAAAATAGAGAAGCAGCGTGGCTCAGTGGAAAGAGCACGGGCTTTGGAGTCAGAGGTCACGGGTTTGAATCCTGACTCCACCACATGTCTGCTGTGTGACCTTGGGCAAGTCATTTAACTTCTCTGAGCCTCAGTTACCTCATCTGTAAAATGGGGATTAAGACACATGGGACAACCTGATCACCTTGTATCCCCACCCAGCGCTTAGAACAGTGCTTCACACATAGTAAGCGCTTAACAAATGCCATTATTATTATTATTTAAATACCTTTCCTTAAAATGTAAATATTTGTTAAGCACTTACTATGTGCCAAGCACTGTGCTAAGCTGTTGTCGTAGAGGCAAGACAATCAGGTCGAGCACAGCCCCTGGCTCATATGGAGCTCACAGTCTAAAGGGGAAGGAGATGAAGTAATGAATCCCCATTTTTCAGATGAGGAAACTGAGGTCCAGAGAAGTGTCCTAGCCAAGGACACATGGCAGGCAAGTGGCGGAGCTGGGATTAGAATTGGTTTAGAGTAGCTAAACTGGAGGGTGGAGGCGAAAACAGGGAAATAGGCTGGCGAATGGGGAACCATATTCCTTTCTTTCAAAAGGAAGAAAGGAACGTTCTAATTCCGGCCCCACCAGTTGTCAGCAGTGTGACTTTGGGCAAGTCACTTAACTTCTCTGGGCCTCAGTTCCCTCATCTGTAAAATGGGGATTAAAACTGTGAGCCCCACATGGGGCAACCTAATCACCTTGTACCCCCCCCCCCCCAGCGCTTAGAACAGTGATTTGCACATAGAAAGTGCTTAACAAATGCCATTATTATTATTATTATTATTATTATTATTATTTCTTTAACAGTACTTTGTCATGTTTAAGCACTGGCCAGGAAAACAACTTGTGCTTTTGGTTTGTCAGGATGCTTTATGGGGAGAAAACTGATGCTATTGGAAAAAGAGTTTCCCTCTTGTCCCAGAGATGCTTGAGTGAATTTTTCTGGGAGCCAATGGTCAAAGGCAAAGTAAGTTAGAAAAAAGTATGAAATATCAATTCACACCTCCCACGAGCAAGCAAGCTCCTTCAGGAAAGGGTTCGTGTCTATCTATTCTATTGTATTGTACTCCTTAAGTGCTTAGACCCCTCTCAGAATGGCACCCGGAGGGTTTCCAGTCCTCTTCCAGTCTTGGCTACGGGAGGGAGAGTCAAGCAGTGGCCTGTTCGTTCCATTCCTACCTCGGGCAGTGGCTAGTAAGTGGAAGGCCATCTGATACAAGTCAAAACTCCCCCGTGCTGGGCAATAGCGGCATGGAAGTGAGTCGAGGGAGGAGACTCAAGCTGACCATGCAGAAGGAGGTGAGGGTAAACCACTTCTGGATTTTGACCAAGAAAACTCTATGGATCCACTACCAGAACGATTGCACATGGAGGTGGGGCGTTCTGGGGGAAATGTGTCCGTGGAGTCGCTATGGGTCGTAGATGACACTGTTGGGTAGGGACCGTCTCTATATGTTGCCAACTTGTACTTCCCAAGCGCTTAGGACAGTGCTCTGCACACAGTAAGCGCTCAATAAATAAGATTGAATGAATGAATGACTCGATAGCATAAGACAGGTGCTTAGACAAGTTGCTGAAATCCAGCCTCTTCCATACAGGAAATGCTCAACGTAAGACATTTCTAGTTTATACCACTGACACTTCCCGAGTTTCTACCCTGTTTCAACTTTGTAGCGCTTTATGACACTTGCTTCTTTTCTGGCTCTACCTGTGATGGTTCAGGTGGTTTTGGAGTGCCCCATTATTAAATCAGATTGGACACCCTCTCTGTCCCACATAGGGCTCACGGTCTTAGTCCCCTTTTTACAGGTGAGGGAACTGAGGCACGGAGAAGTTAAGCGACTTGCCCAAGGTCACTCAGCAGAGTGGGGGAGTTGGGATTAGAACCCATGACCTTCTGATTCCCAGGCCCGGGCTCTATCCGCTAGGTCACACTGCTTGTCCGCAAGGGATATGATTTTAGCAGCTTTCTTTACCTTAGAGGGATTTTTCTAACGTGAGATCCCAATTATTTGGGCAGCAATCTCCATTAGTGCTTTTCCAGGCTTTAATTATGTCCCTATCCTTAATTTATGTAACTATTTCAAGTCCTGTCTCCTCCTCTAAACTGTAAATTCCCTGTGGACAGGAAATGTGTCTATCAACTCTTGTACTTTACTCAGTCGCTTAATATAGTGCAGTACACACAGTAAGTGCTCAATAAGAACCATTGCTTGCTTGCTTGATTGATAGATTCTCAGGAGGGAAATTCCAGCTAGGAAATCCAGCACCAGATGTAGGATAAGTGAGAGTGGAGGAATGATTTGTGCAACTTCAAGATTGATATTTCACTGTGCTAACTGCCCTCTACAAACCCTATGCTTATGGGTTGATGTTTCAACTCCACTTCTTCAGCCTCAGAAAATCAAGCCCTTCTGTTTCCAGTCTTTTATCCTGTCAGTTACCTAGTGGCATCTAATGAGCCCCTACTTTGTGAAGAGCACTGTAGTAAACACTTGGGAGGGTATGATAACATCATTTTTCGGAAGGTGACTTTATTATTGGGCCATGTTTGGGATTTGACAAAATCGTGACTTCGTCTGTTAAATTAGTTGCTTCGCCCTGAAACTCTGGGGATTTTAGTTTGAAAATGCAAAACATTCTTTCTAATTTTTCTTCTCAGCATTGCGTCTTCTGTGGATAATTTTTTCCCACCATCCTTACAGTGATACATCATGTATACTGACTTCTAATACCATTCTTTTCATTTTTATTTCATTTGGACAACAAATTTCTTTTCCTGTGACTTGTGCTGATGTCACTATTTTGAATTGTGACATCTCAAGTATGTCTTCATAGATTGAGAACAGTTACGTTTAAATGAGATTCACCACACAGACTCATTTAAACTACACAGTCGTGGGCTTGCTATTTTGTTTCTTCTTTTCTGACCAAAGTCTTTGGGCCATTTGTTAGAAAGTAGGATTTCCCTTTGAAACCATTTTAGAATCAATTCTCCAAAGAGCTGTGTTTCATTTAAAAGCAAATAAAACAAAACCAAAGATAAGGGCTGAGTTGGATGGGTTTGTAGGCCCTCAGACTATAAGTTCGCTGTGGACAGGGACTGTGTTTGCCTACTCTGTTGTAGTTTGCCCCCCCAAGCGCTTAGTACAGTGCTCCGCACATAGTACAGCGTTCGATAAATCCCACTGATGATGACGTAGTGTGGTGTGGTCTTGCAAAACATATTGAGAAATAAAATTTAGATAGCTTGGATATTTGCTCTAGTTGCTATTATTAAAATGTTGAATTATCTCTTCATTTTTAAATTGATTTTTTTATTCACCTGTCCATTCCACTTATACTGTGTTTTCCCATTAGCTCTGCACCCAGTAAGTGCTCAAGAAATTCCACTTACTGATGGATTGAATCTATCTATTTGCAGTTCTTATTGACCCAGGGACTATATCCTTCTGATTCTGCCTCATTTTAGTCTTGAATCTTTCCGAGATCAATGATGCATGTAGAAGACCAACAAAATTGAGGAGCAGCAAAACCTAATGGAAAGAGCACAGAAATCAGAGGACCTGGGTTCTAATCCATTCTCTGCTACTTGCCTGCTGTGTGACTTTGGGAAAGTCACTTAACTGCTCTGTGCCTCCATTTCCTCACCCGGAAAATGGGAATTCAATGCCTGTTCCCTGCCCCGACATAGACTGAGAGCCCCTTGGGGGCAGGGACTGCGTCCAATCTGATTAATAACTACTGTAGTGGTTAGAACAATGCTTGACACATGGTAATAATTATCATTAATTACCATTAAGTACCATTCTCCCATTAAATTCTCAGTTCCATGAGGACAGGGATTGTGTTTTCTACTTCTTTTATAGATTTCCCCAAACACATAGTATGATCATTCTGCACAGAGAGGTACTCAATAAATGTGGTTAATATTGATATTGAGGAATTATGTAGAATTAGTTTATTTTTTCTCATCTTTATCATTATCGATTATAGGAAGGGATAGTATAATTCATTCATTCAATCTTATTTATTGAGCGTTTACTGTGTGCAGAGCATTGTACTAAGCGCTTGGGAAGTACAAGTTGGCAACACATAGAGACGGTCCCTACCCAACAACAGGCTCACAGTCTAGAATGAAAATCATTTTCAAACAACTTGCAAGTGTATTCATTCTTTCTGGGAATTCTCTGAATGATACAGTATTTTTTTTTCTTTGGATGAACATTCCTGATGTCAGCCCAGCCCCCCATTTCCCATTGATAATATCAAGTTGCTTTAATAAATTAGAAAGAATGGCTTCCTTGGTAGAGCAGTGAAGTTGCTAATCTGTGTACTCTACTCAAAATCTGGACATTTCCTAAACTGGCGTAGTCCAGAATTCCTAGTCATTTTTTTGGTCTGAATGATCCACGGAAAAGAGTACTTGAATTACCACTTACACTTTAATGTGGATTATGATATTAACTGAGATGAAACAGTAGAGGTTAGTAGATCAGTGCGAAGAGTTGTTCAGTGCATTTCCTCCTAAATAATAGCGTAGACACGTAGAAGACCGGGAACATCCTGCTTCCTAGGGTTAATGAATCTTTAGTAGGAAAGAGAAGTTTCTGTGACGGGAAGGACAGAGACTGCATCCAACCTTCATTCATTCATTCAATCATATGTATTGAACGCTTACTGTGTGCAGAGCACTGCACTAAGCGCTTGGAAAATACAGTTTGGCAACAAATAGAGACAATCCCTACCCAACAATGGGCTCACAGCCTGATAGTTTTGTATCTACCCCAGTGTTTGGTACAGTGTTTGGCACATAGTAAACCCTTAACATGTAGCATTAGCATCAAAAGAAAAGATTTTATTTTGGGGTTAACCTGAGGAAAC